>NC_051185.1:64490846-64550845 GCF_013339695.2 Rhipicephalus sanguineus | reverse complement strand
CGATTGTGCGAGCAGACCCGAGAGCCATATTAATCTGACCAGAACAATTCGAAAGCCAGCTGCTTCTCTTTATCAGTCGACTGAAATAATTGATTTATTTATTCATTCTCTCATTCAAATCGCCTAACCCATGCGACTGACAATCATGTGCTCGAAATTCTATGAATATACCAAGCCTTTTAGGCAACGAAAATTGGCTTCAATCGCACCAAACTTTCTCTACTTTCACATATTTCTGTAACTTCTATTTGCCAGGCTTGGCTACTTGTTTTAATGACTCGTCCATCCTCTAACTGCGAGCTTCTTGGCTTGTCAGTCGTAGTGGGTAAGCAGCTTGCACAAGGAGTAAGCAAGTAAGCAAAGTGCTTTGAACCTTGTCACTGAGGAACAACCGACAAAGCGAGTTCCTCCCCGCTAAACATGTAAGGACACGACGGCCCTGCCGTAGTCAGCGCCTCGGTGAGTAGTAAGAGCGCACGAGTTACCGCACACATTTTGGAGTTGTGCATGCCTTCTACATCAGGTACTTGCAGGACAAACATGCGCTGTTACTTAAGCCTAACGTTCTTGCAACCAACGTTACGTTCTTGCTACACATTCTGGAACGGTGCTCTATAGTAGCTTTCACACACCCGATTTTAGTGGTCACCTCAACAAAATACCGTCGAAGCATGTTATCCTGATTGCCGCTCCTACATGGCTCGGGCGAGTTGGCTCGTATTCCTGTTATATTAATGCAGCGCGACGGCGCGAAGACCTGAAGTCAGCCATAACAGTGCAGTTCAGACTGGATTTATTCAACATTCCCACAGGAATACGCGCAATGCAATGTTTTAAGATTTGATAACTAACATAAATTCTCGAACGAAACAGGATTCCATTAAACGTTCCACGCACCACGTACGTGATCGAGTTAACCTAGCGTGCAGTTCGGGACACATGTGCCATCTTAATTCAAAGCTAAACTTCATATCGATACGCCGCGTAGACTTCAACAATGATGTGACGTTATGATGCAGTGCAAACATCCCTGGGCTTGTGCAGCTGCAACGCCGTGTATAAGGATGTTTCTTCAGAGAAAAAAAAACACGTCCGGTACATGTATTTACCCTGTATAGGCTAACTGTTCACATACGCATTATTTCCAAAAATGCATGAACCAAATGTGTGAGGAAGCCATCACGCATTCACCTCCTGCTTACCGAAATGAAAATTGGGAATGTGTTTGAAAGCGTCAATTTGCGAGAATTGGTCGTACGCATGAGCTCATGCCAGCCGTGAGAGCGCATTATTTATTAGTTAACAGAACGATCAAGGTAAAGGCAACCAGGACAAACAAAACATTTTTTTGCTAAGACCGACGTGTAGCTTGCAGCAACAATTATTGTAGTGAACGAATTAGCATTCTTTTAGGAGGGTTTAGTTACATAGATCTTGCACCTTTACTTGAGCAAAAACATCAGGATATATCATATCAACGTTCATTTACCTTTTGTGCTTCCGCAGCTCACACCGAGGAACCCTGAAATACGTCGACAGTTAGCCTAGCGCCCACTGAGTAAGCGCACAAGACAGCAAGCTGACTGGGCAACGATATGGACACCTTCGATGCGGATCTCATTGGCCACTTGGTGGAGTGCACGGCTACGGAAAACCAAACATGTAAGATCGCACACAAGCTATCGGTCATGAACAAGCTACTCCTAGGTTCGATGGTTCAACTGGAAGAACGGGGGGACACATCTGACCAGCTGTACTTAGTAGATAATCATGATAATTGCATTCAACCATGGACTGACAGTGTTGCTGCATCGAAACTGCCTCAGCACCCGGAGCTTCTTGCGTGGCTGCTGAGGACACATCACTGCATTACATCAGCATTTATTACGTCGTCCCTCATCAACAACACCGGTCTAAACATAGAGGACGCCCTTCGTCACAGTTCAGGAATCAGGACATTGACTTTGTTTTTAAATTACACATCAGTCATGAATGCTGCTTCCGGCATAATACCTTGGATGACACATCTCAAGGAATTAGACTGTCATCCCTACTTATTGTCCACGGACCCTGGCGCAAAGCCCTTTGTAGCTGCGCTATTGAAGCTTGCGACTAATTCATCGTCTCTGGAGTCTCTATCCTTATCATGTTTCACATTTGATGTGCAAACTGCCCACACATTCTTCACGACACTCTCTCACAAATCAACGCTTAAGAAACTAGATTTGCAATGCTGTTCGCTTGAATGCGACACCTATCCGTACGCCCTCACCGAATACCTCGCCACCACAACGCTGCTCAGAATGCTGTCCGTGGATATGACGAACGAATTAGTGCAGAGGGCGGTTCTCGACGGTGTTTCGAAAAACAGCAGCATCGTGGAGCTTACTTTCGGAAAATTCGCTGGAGACGAAGAAAGCACGGCGATTATGGCTGGAGTGATCAGAAGCAACCGAGTTATACGCAGCCTAACTATTCAGCCCAGAGACGATACTGCGCCTTGGTTGCAAACCTCTTTCCACTGCTGGATCCCTCCCTTGATCGAAAACGAGATATTGGAAGAGGTGAACTTTCCATTGTCGATTTTTCGTCCTTCGCAGTGGGCTGCCTTCTTCCAGGCTCTGCCGTTGAAAGAAAACTTAAAGAAAGTTTACATCGATGCCGGAGCGGACGAGTATCAGCTCCTGTCGCCTGTTTGTACAAAACTTGTAAGCAGTGGCTCCGAGGAAAAAGTTTCCATCAGTTCTTACTACTTCCGGCACGACACTGACTTACTGCAGTGCAAAGCGTTTTCGAAAGTACAGTTTCTCCGGCCAGATGAACACACAGTGGCCGCTTTGCGCATTTTGCCGAGCTGTCAGCATTTGACGTCCGTGTACATTACCATCGAGAAGAGCAGCGCGACAATTTTTTCGGCTGTGGCCGAGTTACTGGAGGCCTCGACTGTGCTGCGATGGCTCGAACTGCGTTCCGGTACGGGCGTCCAGATGGAAGTTGAGGGCGACATTCCTGGGTGGTCGCACGTGGTCGAAGCGCTGTCTCGAAACGATAGCCTGAGGGCGCTGGTCATTTCCCTGCACAAAATGAGCATTCAAGACAAGGAGGCCTTGGCTGACTCCGTAAGCCGAAGCAAAAGCATCCGATATATCGATTTTTTAAGTCATCCCAAAGGAGGCGCCAGTGCATTCGTGCGTCGCTTAGCGAAGGACATTGACCGGAACCACACTCTACTGACCGCAGATTGCAGCGATCACCTAGACGCTGACGCCGCGAGAGACTATCTTGCGGTCCAAGATACAACAAGCAGGAACTCTGGTGTAGTGACCCGAGCTGCTCGATTTTTGAAGGCCTCGCATTTGGACAGGTAGGTGCACGATGACCTTTGCATGTACGAGCGGTGTGCCAGCGTATTTTGAACGACTTAGCGCTCTTTGCTCACATGGACCCAAACAACTTTTTCGAATATGAACTCCATGGTCTGGATGCAGCTGGCTGTTTCAATGGCTCAGTACGTGATTTAAAATCCTAGCTTTACAGCGCCAGAGTTATCGTCGCACACTCTTAATCACGCCTGCCTAGAGAGGTCGAACGCGTCGCTTTGGACGCTGCCGCCGTCCGCAGCTGGTACCTCGCATTAGCTACAAGCTTCTCTTTATGCACAAGGACACAGGGTGTTGCCGGCGCCAACGTTTCGAGAAGCGGACTTGTCTTCTTCATGTCTGCAACGTTGAAGCCTTAAAGAAGACAAGTCCGCTGGTCGAAACGTTAGCTACAGTGACACCACGTGTTCCAAAGATTTTTCGTCGCCTCAAGTTTTCGTCACCCCTGAAATTCTACCTTATTTGAAGGACCTATATAGCATGGGGTATGACTGCGTTGGGCATTATTGCGGCGTTGGTCTTCGCACACTTTTTATTTTTTTTTTTTTGCAAAAAACGGCGGCCGTAGCGGCTCACTTTGCGCTCTAGATAAGTAATTCAGACTGCACACGTAAATTTTTCGAACTGTAAATTTTATAAAATAGCGCGAACGTTGTACACCGACGTAACCTGCGTATTTTAAGCCATTCGCAAATTGTTTCTGCTAAGTGCCGTCGGCCCAAAATTATCACACCTTAGTACTTACCAAACGTACTAACACTCGAGTTCTAAATCACCATTCAATTCAAGCATAAACTTTTAATTTTTCATGAAGGATTTGTTAAAGGGGTACTGACACAAAATTTCGCGGCCGAGATAGCCTGCTGGATCGATTCCCGTGTACGTGCGCGTACCATCTGCAAAATATCGACAGCGAATAAAGCTTGGAAGGTATTTTATATTAATTTTGAAGTTCGCGAGCGCGATCCAGCATTATAGGCCGCACCTGGTGCATTGACACCCTCGGAGGTGACCCGAGGTGACCCCTCTACTTCCCCTACGTAACCGTTGCAGCCGGTACAAGTTATGATGACGTCGTAGCCGCCATTTCTGTTTTGACGCACTTCCCGACGAATCGCTCCTCGCCGGCGGGTCAAACCTGAAGTGATTCGCCACGTCCAAAATTCCTTCCATCCCCGCGGCAAGAAAATCATCGCCATCAGACGACGATGAGCCCGACCATGGAGGAAGGAAAAACTAAGGAGATGCCCTATCGTATCCCAATGCATTGCGAAAAGTGTGGTGGAAGTGACGTCAGATTTATAGGGCAAACAAACCGGTATGGGGCAAACAAAACAGCAGACGCCCCGCGGCGTGCTCTCCGCGGTGGTTCGCTTCTACTCGAATCTGTAGTCCCGGCGTAAACTTAGCGCGTATTGTGCGGTTCGCACGCAGTAAAATGTTGCAAGCAGACGTTTACCAGGCTGTTCGTGCGTGGCAGGCCCGAGCGCTGCGTGCTGAAATTCTTCGTGAGGCGTTTTTGTGCAACAGTACAGAAAGTACCGGTACGTGCCGTATTCAAATACATTCAGCCCCTGCCTTATCGTATTCGAACTCACCTAGCAGTGACTTACGCGTTGTGCCGGGCGTTAGATCTTTCTTTTCCTTTCTCGTAGCCCGATTTCCAGATCTATTGCCCGATTAGTGGTTCTTTGTTCGTGCATATGGAGTAAGCGTAGTAGCTATTCGGCGCAACGCCAACCTATAGTTGACGTAACTTCACGTCGAAAAGAGGACACCGCTGTATTTTATACGCGACCGTGCATGTAAAGTTTGTAATTCCAGTGCGCACACAACACAAGCACGCAGCGAGCGCACACCGCACAATACATACATCACGTAGTCCGATAATAACAACAAAAGTTTATTGCCCTTTCGTTTGAACGACACAGCCTCTAAAACGTACGATGCCTTCAGCGCATGGTATGTACGGCGCGTCAGACGCCAAAAACAACATTTCACGTGTGTTCCGAGTTGACAGAATGAGTAACAAGCATCAGAGCGCACATCCGAGAGCTTCGCACGCAAATACCATGCCTTAGTGATCAGTAATGAAGCCAAAGTATACGTACACATGAAAAGTGACACCCGGTACTGTCCGCAGTGTACGCGATTTGCACAGGGTATACGCAACAGCTGGGCATTGCGAAGCTTTCCTAAAGAACACGCACAAAGAGCAGCAAGCGTGAATCGACTACACCGCTTGCACGGCGAAAAGCAAACAAACAAAAAAAAAAGACTGCAAAGTTTCGCGATGGGCGCATGCGCTTGCAAACGTCGCGACGGAAATCGCGAAATGTTTCGCCGCGCTTTCGCTAGGAGGCGGGTGTTTGAGATGTGGAGGCTTCACGAATGTGACGTCAGGGCCTCTCCTTATTTTTCCTTCCTCCATGAGCCCGACGACGATAGACCGCGCGGAAATGCGTCACTATTCTGTGTGCTCACGTGACCGAGCGTTTCACTCGCTAGGTGGTGATAGTTGCACCCGGCGGCTTGTCGTTTTTGGAGCTCTGTCAAACCGAAACTGAGGCTGTGTCGGTAATGAGGAGCTTGTAATTAATTATCTGTCGGCGCTGCAGCAAACAATGTGCCGTGTTATGACTAACAGGCCCCCAGCAACACATTGCAGCAAAAAAAAAAAAAAACGCGGGGCGAAAATTTTTGTGTCAGGACTCCTTTAATAATACACCCTTTCTCAATCACGCAGCTAGAATGGAGGGCGAAAGTGTTTTTTATTGCGATAGCAATTATATGGACAGTCTCGGCTGGATTTTGGCGTCGCCGTCGCCGCCGTCATGCACCGTATATGTATAAGTGTGTATATGTATATAAAAGCCCCAAAGAAACATAATTCAGAAAATTGCTTCCGAAGCGCGGAATCGAACCAGGGACCTCTTGCTCCGCAGCGAGTGGCGCTATCCACTACGCCACGAAACGCAGATCCTCCACATAGCTAACGGCGAGCGTTATATACACACCCTTTACCGCTGGACGGACTCAGAGACGGCAGGCGATAATAAGCGTTTCTTCATTACCAGCGAGATGGCGCTAGGAGCGCGACGCACGCATTTAAAAGTCGTCGGCGAGCTCGCTGGCTGCTTCTTATATTTGCGCAGGGAGACTTTGCAATGCCGCTGTCTGCTCGCGCGGTTTTCTCGTGGTGAGGGGAAGAGGGATGTTTCGAGCTTTCACCGTGATGTCCGCGCTCATGTTACGGAGCGTACGAAATAGATTTCAAAACAGGAGAAAGTGCCTCAGATCAGGCTGGCCGACGTTTCGATAGGAGGACCTATCTTTGTCAAAGGCGCCTTGTCATCCCTGGCGTGTTAGTTTTATGGGGTTAGTGATGACGTCGTGTCCAGCGGCGGCGCGTCTGTTGCTGTTGGTAATTTCTGCCTGGAAAGAGAGAAACTCGAAAGCAGAGGAGTAAAGCCCTTGCCACATTTCAAGAGAGTTTGCAAACACGTTCGGGTCTGCCATGTCAGAGTTACAGGTAGCTGCAAAAAAAGAAAGAGAAAAAAAAAAAAGGAGGGGGGGGGGTTTACCCGCCCCCCCCCCTCCTTTTTTTTTTCTCTTTCTTTTTTTGCAGCTACCTGTAACTCTGACATGGCAGACCCGAACGTGTTTGCAAACTCTCTTGAAATGTGGCAAGGGCTTTACTCCTCTGCTTTCGAGTTTCTCTCTTTCCAGGCAGAAATTACCAACAGCAACAGACGCGCCGCCGCTGGACACGACGTCATCACTAACCCCATAAAACTAACACGCCAGGGATGACAAGGCGCCTTTGACAAAGATAGGTCCTCCTATCGAAACGTCGGCCAGCCTGATCTGAGGCACTTTCTCCTGTTTTGAAATCTATAACGTGCATCCATCCGTCGGCTCCCTTCTTGATCTTGGAGCGTACGAAAGTCACTCGAGCTGAAGGGATGCCACTAAACGAACAAACAGAAGATGAGCGTGAACTATCAGGTATCACAGCTCGACACTTGAAGCACGCTAGTTTCCTTCGCTGCTTCGGCCGCTTTTGCAACAGGAGCGCGCTGTTCAAACTGAGAGTATCCATTTGCGAGCCTCACTTCGTATAGCATTAATTTCTTGCTATCGCATTCATTGCTTCGCCCTTGCGGCGAAACTGTGACTTTTTTTTTACACTGCAATCTTTATATGTGCAGTGTTTCGTGTTGAATGATCACATGTATTGTAATTAAGAAACTCGAGCCTCAGCTAGCATTACACCTAAGGAACTGCTTGTTAGCCAAGTTAATCGATCATGTGGTTTTCTGTTCCCGTTGAAAGGACTGCCTGCATGCAAGCGCTTGACATTGCATTTATTTGAAATAACTGCAAGGTAGACCGAGAACATCTCCAAAAACAAATGTCGGGATCCGGGACATTACAAATTTCATTTCCATGCAGTGTTATCCTGCACGTTCCTAAAAGACGTGTTATATCATATTCTGTCTCTCAAACTGCATATGATACAGCTAAATATTCCACTATTAGCGTCCAAAAGCACTTTTATGAATGCTATTCTGAATATAGTATGCTAGCTGACTGACGTATACCCACTTGGCGATAGACAATCTGGGGTTTGCAGTGCTGAACTTATCCACGAAAGCGCATAATTTCGCGCTGTAAGCCTAAAAACATGGTCTTAAACAAGTATACCAATGTAATATGCATATCTTGTACCATTTATAAAATTGTTTTAGCTAAGTATAGTCAGAATTATCAGGTACCAGACCCCGGTGCAACTTCAGACGAATATAAATGTGATTTTTTTGTGATGGTCTTTTTTGATCATCGACCGTTTCTTAGTTATTCCTTCGGGAATCGAAGGCCAGTGAGCATTATTTTTTTTTAAAGGTTACACGCTTAATCTAAATAACTGCACCAGTTGCCGAACGACTTCACCTATGATTTGTTTACATGTACCTGAATTACGCAAATACCCGCGCCGGTTTTTTAGTGGTTACGGTGCTTGACTGCTGACACGGAGGTCGCGGGATCAAATCCCGGCTGCGGAGGCCGGCGCCTCTCATAATCAAATCGTGGTTCTGGGACGTAAAACCCCAGCAAATATTATTCTTTCTTTTGAACCAAGACGCAGCACATGCATGTGATGTTTGTGTCTTCGTTTCTATTCGAATTTAGCAGCTAATTAGTTCCATATCCCATGTACAGTTATAGTAAACCTCCACCTAGTCCACTGGTAGGCCAATACCTGCACTATTCGCAGTGACCTCTGTATACCGCGGTTCTTCGTTACACAACGCATGACCAATACCTGCGAAATTTCCCATGTAATTGTGGAAAGCGTTCAGTCTTTTTTTTTTTTCAGGGTTGCAATGGTTACCCGCAGCCGTCTTCACAAAAGCCTCTTATGCCAGAAGTGTTCGCAAGAAAAAAATTTCAGGCCACCCTGGCACTGCACATAACCTAAGCCAAGCCGGCTGAGCAATGGAAATTGCCCTATAACGAACGCAATGTTTCATGAATTCGGCCTTCAGTATGTAAGAACCACAATACCGCCCGCCGTAGAATTTCCGCAAGAATTCGTCTTTTCTGGGACAGACTCTAATCGGAACTCATGCGTTTCTCTCAATGTAAATGTTACCAGTAATTTTTTCACTACATCGCGTGCTACGCTGTCCCTGGCTTAGCTTCTTAGAGAGCTTTTGTGCCGGGGACCCCAAGTCGCTTTTGCACGCAAACTCTTGCTCTCTGTGGTACTCTTCTTGGGTGCGGCTGGCGAATAGAACAAATCGGGGACAGCACAGAGGAACGCAAGAATGCGGGTGCCCAACGGCCAGGGGCCCCTACACTAAAGCTCTCTATTGTCATCCAGTAAGTTTCAGTGCCACTTGTTTAAAACAGGCATTATGTATCGTACTTGAGAAGTGCTCAAACTCGGAAGCCCTGCAAGCTTGCTGCTTTCGTGCGCATCTACCGTACAAGAAATACAATTTACTCCACAAAAAAATCAGCACTGGTCATACGCAGGTACGTCAACGGAGCACTGGAGCGTGTCTTGTCTTATCCGGCGCTGCTGACCGAGGTTGCCGAGGTTTTTTTAAATATTAACCAATCGGAACTCGTGAGCTTGGCTAGAGACCGCCTGAAAGGAACGAAGTCCTTGGATGGGTTCATGCGGTTCGCAGGAGTCGTCAAGGAGGGAGTCCTCTGCCATCCTTCCGACGACGGTCGCATGCAACTGGATGACTTAAACGAAGACTGCTGGATGCACGTGCGACGATACCTGTTCATCGATGACGTCAAAGAGGGCATCGGGCCACCTTAAAAACTATGAGCTCCAACGAGAAATTATGCGACCGCGATTTGTTGGCAATGCTACCAGCACTACACAGTGCAATCTAGTAATGAACGAGTGCCTCTAGACGTTGATAGTAAAGTTCGCCTACAATACCACGACACATATATGTTCGGATGCTTAATAATTCAGGACTTGTGTCAGTAGAGTTTGCAGAATCCAGTGAACTTGGTTGTGCTTCCGGGAGGGAATTAGTATTATATGTTGGAACGCATGCGTAACCATCGCATTGATTAATATCATGATTCATAGCAATGAATGCGGCCTGTTTGGTTTACAGCGAAAGGTGTTAGTAGTTGAAACGGCCGTTTTTTGGCGCCGTTGTTGTCCGCCGCCGCCGGTGTCCGTATAACCGCTATCATTGGAAATAAGAAAAAAAAAACGAAATAGGAAAAAACATGGCCGATCCCTCTGTCATAGGAATCAGTATAACACGAAAGTAAAATGTGTCTTCACAAACGTACTTGAGCGTTTTTAACACGAGAGTGTCTTATGCCGGGGTCCACCAAGATTTTCATGACGTATTTCCGTCTCGAAAATACGTCAGCAAAATGAAAGCTATCAAATGGCAAAGAAAAATGACTATAAGAAAAAGTTCCGTTCACAGGAGTCGAGCCCATGACCTCACGGTCCACGACGACGGCAGGCGGGCGTTTAGCCCACTGAGCTACCGCCAAACACATGCGGCGGCTACATGAACACGCCTTTTATCTTTTCCACTTTCCTATCACAGTGCTCTTGTATCAATGGATGGATAGATGCTAGGAGCGTCCCCTTTATAACGGGGTGGTGACATGTGTGCCACCAGGCTCGAAAAACAAAAAAAAAAAAATAAACGCGCCGTTTCTGCGACCGTCCCATTCGACGCGTTTCCAATAGGAGTGTAATTTCATTTAACACACCGCCAGGTGGTGGCTTCAACACAAGCCTCGCTCATAGCGTCCATCCATACCGAAATATAGCTCTCCGATGCCTAGAATTTCCTAAAATTAACTAGAGGGGACTGGCATGGGAATTATGGGTAGTACACAAATTTGCCTAGTCTTCGTGCTTGCGGCTTCAAATGTACTTGTGGCTTTGCTTATTGCTATGTTTTTGTTTTCTTTCGGATAAAAGAATGGATCGTTGTCAACTTCGTGACCAGATTTGAATCGCTGAGCCTAAAGAAGTTAAAGTGGCGAAGTGATACTGCTGACTTTTGCTGAACTTCGTTTTGCGACAAAGCGGATGCAGGAGACGCGGAGCCAAACAGAGCCGGAAGTACGAAGTTTAGACAAATTTGTGTACTACCCATCATTCCCATGCTGGCTGAAACGTTGCAGCTCCCATAGACACTAGCGCCAGAGTTCCCTCTAGTAAGTAGAAACTGTATGCTCCGATGCTCGCCTGGCTAGAGTGACCTAGCCTGGCTGTCGCACCGCGTTCCCCGCTCGCCCTGTGAGAATTAACTGCCAGGTTGGAGGGAAGACACAACGCGCGTAGCGTTTCTCTTCGCGTTTCACGACGCTTTGGAGGAGTGCATACCGAGTATCAGTGTTTATTATGTGCTTGTTGATGCCATATTTGCGTGGGATTCACCATATGCGGTGTCCACGTATATGTTAAGAACTTCAGCTACCGCAAGGGTTAAATCATGATCATGGGTGTTAGTCGTCGGTACGGAGATGTGCCAAGGCGTCAACGTGAGTGCGTCCACATCAGGCGGTGCTACATCTGCCAAACAACAATAGACATTATACAAGCTCTGGTATACCAATGCACTAAAGCAATCAACTACTGCTCTGACGACACGTTTCACGTTCGTGTTATACCGATTGCTATGACAGAGGGATCAACCATATTTCTTTGTGCATTGTTTCGCCCCGAGGGCGAAGGAATGACTTCTATAGCAACAAGTTGTAATGTCACGCGAGAACGGCAGGCAGCTCGAAACTTGCAGCGCGCTGCTCAAGCGGAAAGGACGCACGGAACGAACATACACAGGATGAGCGCGAAGAAACAACTGTCACAGCTTGACAGTTAAAGCGCGCTGGTCAAATACAAAGGAGGACGCACGAAACGAACGCACAAGTATACACAGGATGAGCACGAACTGTCGCAGTTGTAACTTATTTGTTTGTGAGCAGCGCGCTCCTTTCTCAAAAGCGGCCGCTGCAGTCAGCGAAGTGACCTTCGCGCTCTCTGTAACTTCAATGCAAACTTGCGGGTGAGAGCGCAAGACATACAAGGTAAGCGCGCGCGCAGGAGCGACCACGCCCTTTAAGGCCCGACCACACGTACGCGTTGCAGCGCGTCAACGCGTGACTTTCTGACGCGGCGCCGCGCCCTCTCCCTATGCGGAGAGAGGGCGCGCAGCTTCGCGTAGCCGCGCGCCTTCTCTCCCCATAGGGAGAGGGCGCGGCGCCGCATCAGAAAGTCACGCGTTGACGCGCTGCAACGCGTACGTGTGGTCGGGCCTTTAGAGGCACACGCTCATCTCAACGCGTGGGGCGACGACCTTTAAAGCGCGCCCTTCAAGCCCCTCGCGCCATCTCGCTAGGGATAACGAAAACACGCTGATGTACCTCCGATCTCAGAGTACCGCCACCGGCAAATGGTGTATATAAATAGCACGCCGTTAGAACGACGAAGAACGTGCCGCCTGTGGCAGAGTCGTTTCGCGCTGGAGATCGAGGGGTCGTAAGTTCGACTTCCGGTTACGGAACTTTTTCTTCTAGTTTTTTCTTTGCTATATGTTATTCTTTATATTTTCCAACGTCATATCTCTGACGGAAATGCGTCAGTAGAGCCGTGGTGGACCCCTGCATAAAACACTTTGGTGTTAAAAAATATCCAGGATGGAACGGGGTTCCAACCTGGGCCCACTGCTTGGGAGCCCAGTATTCTACCTCCGAGTCATGCCGGTGCTTGAAGCCGCTCTGCAAAAAGACCCTATACAGGCTTCATCTCGGGAAGGATCGAACCATATTAACATATGTAATATAGCATGGTAGAAGAGTAAAATAATAACCAGGTGGTCACACAACGTAAATTCTGTAACCAGGCGTCACACAATGCGAAGTGCGCAACGAGTGGGTTATTGAATGCTTCTAACCAATGTTCCGGAATGGGCGCCTCCATTCCATTCCAATTCCATTCCGGGGAATGAGAACTGGCCACAATTCCATTCCTTTCAATTCCTCGGAATGAAAAGACTTAGCCCATTCCAAGTCCGGGAATGACCGGGCGATTCAATTCCATTCCTGCAATTCCTTAACGTAGGAAAGCCACCTTGATAGTTTTATCGAGTTAAGAATGAACGCCACATAAACCTGATGTCATCAGATGCATTAACAACTGCAAAAGCACGCGAAATACGTTACCAAGGTCGAGGGATAGTAGCCTGGTTACATATCGCGTGCAGTACAACCATACCCTACTAATTCCCATAGGAGCAGTTCTCCCGCTACCTATAGTATTTGCATGGTCAGCATGTTTGAACGAATGGTGATGTTTTATTATTGGTTAAGCTTAAATGTGTTAATACTAAAATGATGACATAGCTTATTTTTTACACTGACGAAAGTAGTGTACAAGAAGACTAAGCAGTTTTGCCACGCGTCTGGAGTGGTCGTGACTATGGGGAAAATTAAGATTTCGTTAATGGGGAACAAACCCTCTAGATCTGCTGGTATTAGTTGGAACAGTAGACCGCTCGGGCCCCTTGTGCCTTTGCATCGAATACGCGTCAATAGGCATCACAACGTAGAGGAGTGCTTTTTCGAATATGCGTCCGAATCGCCGACGTCGACAGAAGCAAAAACAAAGAAGTGAAGGGTGGGGATACAGCAGGCGGCTGGGGCGCCGCCGAGGGAAAAAAAATCACAAGGCTTAGCCACCGCCGTAGTTCCGCACGACAGATACCAACGGCATAGAACCGCGGTTACGCAAAGAATAGAGACAAACTTCGGAGCAACACAGTCTATAATTGCATAAGGATAGAGTTGTGTACGCGCGTTGCTCATAAATGTACCGTGCTTGTAACCAGCCAAGCCATTCTAAAACTACTGCTTTATTCTTAAATTCGAGCCTCTGACTTACTAATGTTTGAAGTTTAAAAAACAGCGCGTAGGACGAAAACATGCTCTATTTTTGGGAAAAGACGCAATTCCATTCCCATTCCATTCCTACAGGCTCTGTCCCCATACTCCGGGGTCGCGAAAATGTGGAAAGATTCCGGAGTCATTCCAATTCCGGAACGGTAACTCCACAACACTGCTTCCAGCCCATTACAAAGCGCTCTGCCATAATTCTTCATCATCAGTTGTCACATCAACAAAGTGCATCTGATGCCTTACAGATGTGTAGCTGGTATACCCCGCTTCTCCGCAGAATGACGAATAGGTGCTTCCCAAGTTCACAAAAATTATGATTTATGGCGTAGTGGGTACCTTGCTAGTGTACTTGTATTAGTATAGCCCCAAGAGGGTTAACAACGGGATCTAGAAATGCCACTCTTCCAGATTTCGCTGTGACAGTGCTGCGCTTTCTGCGCAGACCTGGCATTTTTTAAAGGCACAGTGGTGCCTTCATATCGCTGACTTCAGTTTAAGCGGGAACAACTGAGGCCTAGCTAATTCATTGTATAAGGAGAAAACGAGGTTGCGTTAGTGACTCGTCCATTAGCGACAGTGAAAACTTATTTGCAGACACATCCATGTTTGGCATGTTTACTACACACGCCCTTGAAGAGTAAGCCTTGTTGCTGGGTGCGTTGGTGGAGATCTAAGGAATATGTGGCAAACAAGAAAGAAGAAAGAGTATGAAAAGCAGCGCTCGACTATTTCTTGACAAAAAAAAAAAGATCACAGACGACTACGATACTGCCTAACGCGAATTCTGAGCGCAGCTTCGTGTTGGGGCACCGGCAACTGTGTTTGAAGTTTCGGCGTTTTGAAAGTATCGACTACGCCATAAATCACATTTTTTGTGAAGTCGGACAGCGCCCACTACGCCATTATTCGTCTTTCTGCGGATAAGCGAGGTACCCGCTGCAGATCTGTAAGGTATTATGTGCATATTGTTGGTGTTGCGTGTGGCTGGTGACGATGAAGAATTATGGCTGAGCACATTGCAGTGGATGGGAAGCATTAAACCACACACTCGTTGCGCAATTAGCGTCGCGTGATGATTGGTTGTTATTTTACACTTCTGTCACGCTATATTACATAGGTTAACGCGACTCCTTGTCCGACATGACGCCTGTACAGGGTATTTTTGGAAATGTGTTTCGAGCACCATCGTGGCTCTGTGGTAGAACAGTCGACTGCCTCGCAGAGGGCCCGGGTTCAGATCGCACTCGTTCCTGGGTATTTCTTTCTTCCTTATTAACACGAAAGTGTTTTATGCCGGGGTCCACCACGGCACCACTGGCGCATTTCCGTCACGGATATGACGTTGTAAAATATAAAGACTGACAAAGAAAGAACTCAAAGTTTCGTCACCCGGAGTCGAACTTACGAGCAGACGGCACGTTCTCCGTCATACTAACGGCGTGCTATTTATATACACCATTTGCCGGTGGCGGTACTGAAAGATCGGTAGTACATCAGCTTGTCTTCGTTATCACTAGTGAGATGGCGCGAAGGGCTCGCAGAGCGCGCTTTAAAAGTCGCCGCCCCACGCGTCGCGATGAGCGCGCGCGTCTGCAGGGCGTGGCCGCTCGTGCGCGCGCGCTTATCTGTGATGGCGGTGGTTTGTATACGTCTTGCGCTCTCACCCCAAGTTCGCGTTGAAGCTACAGAGAGCACGAACGTCACTTCGCTGACTGCAGCGGCCGCTTTTGCGAAATGAGCGCGCTACAAACGAATATAAGGTACAACTGTGACAGTTCGTGCTTATCCTGTGTATTATACTTGTGCGTTCGTTTCGTGCGTCCTCCTCTGTATTTGACCAGCGCGCTTTAACTGTCGAGCTGTGACAGTCGTTTGTTCGCGCTCATCCTGTGTATGTTCGTTCCGTGCGTCCTTTCTGCTTGAGCAACGCGTTGGAAGTTTCGAGCTGCTTGCCGTTCTTCGCGTGACATTACAACTTGTTGCTATAGCATTCATTCCTTCGCCTTCGGGGAAAAACAATGCAGAACAAACGCTCAACTACGTCTGTGAAGACACGTTTTACTTTCGTGTTATACCGATTCCTATGACAGAGGGATCAGCCATGTTCTTTTATGTCTATTCGTTATGCCACCGACGGCGACACCGCTCAACGAAGGAACGGGCGGCAAGGAGCTCCGCTGTATAAAATTTGGCGCCCGACCTCTTGCCTCTTAACTCCTCCTTTCTCAAGTCCTTGTGTCTTGTTTTCTTGAACATCTATCACGTATATGTACATAAAACGTTTTCAGGCAGTGGGGTTTTCCTTTTCTGTATGTTTCTTCAGCATAAATATGCTTCTTTTTAGCAGCTGCTCATTCAAGAATTTCCCGATCATCAGGTGCTGTGCATCACTGATCACCCTTATTTTTAATAACGAAAAGAGCTCTACTAGTTGATCGTGTTTTTTAATACGGGCATGCATCCTGGAGTTTTGGTGGTTTCGTCTTTCAGACGCGTCCTATACGTCGGCAACTGATAGCATACTGACAGCATACAGATAGCATACGTGAATACCATTTCTTTATTTAACTTTTCGCCCACCTTATACAATAAAATATTCCAAGAATCCATAAAGGATCGTGCTAATTTCCGCTGCAGAGCGCATTGATTATGACCCTCTTACAGATGGCGTCGGATTTACCGAATGAAACATCAGTTTGCTCAACATATCCTGCACAATCATGATGCGGTATCTAGTCATTGATTTTTTTCTCTCTCTCTTCACTTATAGCACGTGTGATTTAAAGTTTTTCTGACTTGTTAGGAGTAACCGTTGATGCATATTTACACGTCTTTCGCCACCAACTGAGTCTCCATTCGTGCATCCTGAGAGATACGTCCTTCCCACGTACTGCCATCATCATCATCTTCATGCACGTATACAATGTTCGTATGAGCCAATTGTGAAGCTTGAGCCTTCTTATAGCATTATACTGTGCTGGAATGCACAGCTGCGGATTACAAAACGTACGAGGTCGCATACGATCTGTCGTTGAACAAGCGCCTTCTTGGTGCGATGACTGAACTGCGCGCTGTTTCTCCGTTTCACTTGAACACACACACATTATATATATATATATATATATATATATATATATATATATATATATATATATATATATATATATATATATATATATATATATATATATATATATATATATATATATATAATGTTTGTGTCCGTTTTTTAGGCAAAACAGGTTAGTGCTAAAAATCCCATGGCAGTCACGTTCCTCTCCTCCTCGCACACGAACTCCATGTGCCGAGGCGGAAACACTTCTTCGCACCTAAACTGACTAATTTTAAAAAGATGTTCATTGGCGTGTTATCTAATGACTGGAGGGCAGTCGTTTATATGGAAAAGTTGCAGGCCGTCATAATTTCTGGCATATCCATTTTTTTTTTCTTCTGAAATGACAAAACTTACACGCAACTCGATATTCATGATCGAACATATCAAAACTGACCACAACCGGCGCGCAGGAAACGCGACCGCTCTGTTACGACAGACCGTAACTACTCGTTTCGAGGAAGCGACGAAATTTGAATGAAGGCGCGCCGAAGATCACAACTTTAGAAGTAAGAAAGGGAAAATAGACAACCACCCATTTGTAGCACGACGCCACAAGGAAATCCATAGGATTTCTCAGAAATAAAGCCTCTTAGTCGCCGAAAAATTCGTCCTGGTCCGGGGTTCGAACCCGTGACCAACGCCTTTCCGGGGCGGTCGCTGTACCAATTGAGCTAACCAGGAAGCTAGCAATTGGCAGCGCGAGGGCGAATTCCTCGACACCGCGAAGCAACTGGACACATATTGAAAATCAGTTCTGCGGAATCCCGCAAGGTGGCAGAAGGGTTAAGAAAGGTAAAATAGACAACCACCCAATCAGTTCTGCAGAATCCCGCAGTACTGATTTTCAATGTGTGTCTAGTTGCTTCGAGTTGTCGATGAATTCGCCCTCGCGCTGCCAAATGCTAGATTCCTGGTTTGCTCAATTCATAGAGCGACCGCCCCGGAAAGGCGTTGGTCCCGGGTTCGAACCCCGGACCAGGACGAATTTTTCGGCGACTAAGAGGCTTTATTTCTGAGAAATCCTATGGATTTCATTGTGGCTTCGTGCTACAAATTGGGTGGTTGTCTATTTTCCTTTTCTTGGCACTTCCGCAACCTTGTGGGATTCCGCAGAACTGATTTTCAACTTCAGAAGTCTGCGACATTTCCTCCTCAAAGGTGGATGGATGCACACAAGCCTGCACCAATGGGCGAGCGCTCTAGACTGACGTCATGAGAAGGCCAGCCGGTGACCCCGCCTTCCGAGTTCACTGCCGTGTACATGAGCGGGATTATTTCTGCAGTCGCGGAGGGGATCGGCTGCCGCGCTCCGGTCGCCTGGGTGGGGCCTCTCCGTACTTTTTAGGTTGTACCCGATCACAGTCAGTAAAAACGCCAAGTCGTCGTAGATACAGAAGTAGACAGCTCATTCCTTGTGTGCAATATGTAGTGCTTATCTGTACCTTCAAGGGCCAGTAAACAAACCCGTAGTCCGAAACTTGTGACCAAGAGATGACTGCGCATTTGCCCAATGTGAGCACCCTTTCTGCAAGCAAAGAGCGGCCGCGGTGGCTGCCCTCGAGTTTTATGCTGTACGGTGAACTAAGAGGTGGGAATTGCAGTTTCCTTGGGCACATAAAATGATGAAATAAGCGCCAAAGAAGACACGCAAAGATAAGGCAATCCGCTGGTGCAAGTGAGATCACCGGCCGCTTTAAATAAAAGACACTGCCGCGAAAGCGCCTTCGTTCAAAATTCGCCACTTCCTTGTTGCGAGAAGTTCCCTTCTTACGTGACAGAGCGACCGCGTTTCCTACATGTGTGCCATGTGCGGTCTGTTTCGGTATCTCAAGTTGCGTGCAACTTTAGCCATTTGTAAAAAAAAAAGGTATGCTACCAATTGCGACAGCCTATAATACAACGTTTCCATATGTGAACGAGGTCCATCAAGTCAATAATTAAAAAGCTAGTTAACATTTTTCTTAATTATATATTGCAATACCACTTTAGCTTCGGCGAAGTGTCCCCGCCTTGGCGTAGAACTCGTGTGCAAAGACGTCAGGAGCACGACTGTCGTAACATTTTGTAAAAAATCTATTGCCTAAAGAACACCGTGTATAGATTCGCGCGCGTGTAAAATGCACTTCGGTCAATCCTGGAACCTGTTATTAGCACAGGTGCATGCACTGAGGTTTCTTTGAGAACACTCGCTTGTCAGTTAGCACGTATATAATTTCCAGCTCTATTACAACACACACACAATTTCACCTACATAGTTCAGCATTCAAGTTTCCATTTACACTTTGAGATGTAAGCCCTTGAGTCTCCCTTTGCTCAATGTGGTCTCCAGTCCCGGATAGGCTGCTTTTGTCTGTGCCTGGCATGTGAGTGAATTGCACCGAGGTGTAATATCATTGCTCATCACCTTTGAAGAGGAGTGCAGAAAGCCCGCCCCCTTCTGAAAGCTTTAATGACATTCGCTTTAGGCTCAGATATCTCATGCGCTGCCGAACCGAGTCAGCGGTAGCGGTGAGGCGCTAAGGAGGTCGACGTGTCTTCCATGTTTTCGCACACGGTTAAGCGAGCTAAACTTGACTGAATTTCTCCTAACACCGCATCTGTTGTCTTTCCAGTAAGCTCCTTCACCTCCTCCACGAGTGGAGCGCTTGACCTCAGTTTCCTCAAAGCATCGGCGCCTTCCTGGTCGTTAACATCAGCGCCTGAAATCACAAATTCGGCAGCCTTGTCTACCAGACGAACGTTCCTCTGTAGAAGCGCTTTAATCTCGCGCATCCCATCGTAGTGATCGCAGTCCCAGAGAACACGGAGATCGGTCAGGGTGTAGTTAGCCCGAAGCCCCTTCAGAATTGTTTGTATCTCATTGGGCGAGATTTCCCAGAAATTGTTCACGCGAACGACGCTCAGAGTGTCGTTGACCGCCAGCAACTCTGAGAGGGACGTCGCCATTTCCGGCGTCACCATCACTGCCCACATGGTGAACTCCTCAATGGAACAGTTCGTCTTCAAGGCGTCGAGGATGCTGACGAGGTGACGCTCTTTACCACGATTCGCGCCCATGTCGCCCCAGATTTGATGCAGTACTGTTTTACGCAACGCGGAAGCGGTAGCGTCTGCGTAGAATCTGTCGTGAAGTGCGTCAGCTACGGCGATGTCCGATTCAATGACGAGGCGACGAAGTGTCGCGGCTGCTGCCAAGGCATCGGAAAACTCCTCAACAACTCCCTCTTCGATCGAGGAAGTGACGCTGACGAACAGCTCGGGGCAGCATGCCTGTTTGCGGATGAGCGCAGCGAGTACCGGTAGGAGCTCTTCTGTCCACTGGATATCGAGCCTTTTGAAGACGCCAGCGTACCGCTTCTGCGCCGTCAGCCAGCACACTTTGTCCTTCTCCACGGGACAGACGTGCTTGAGGTTCACCACCTCCAGCGTCGAGTTGGTTGCGAGCATCTTCGCGAACCCGATTAAGATGTCTGATGATAACTCCACCTCGGCTAATGAGAAGGTCTTGAGGCTGTCGTTTGCCGCTAGGGCTTCCGCGAGAGTTGCGGCACCTTCGTCACCGCCGCAGGAGTTCCAGATGACTATTTCCCTCAACGACTTGTTCTGTCGGATGTAGTCTGCAACGTCCTTCGCGAACCCCGTCCCGGTGTTTTCGCATCTCAACTCCAACGTTCGCAGGCATCTAAAAGCCGCGGAGAGACTCGTGCCCAAGTCCTTGCCGTTGCAGTCAATGTGAATGTAAACTTTTTTAAGGGAAGGGCATTCCTCAAGTTCGTAGAACGCAACCCTGAACGTGAAAAGGGAGATGTTAAATACAGATAGCGTCCTCACCGGTGGCCCGGTGCTCAACATTCGCCGGAGCACGGCAGCTTCCTTCTTGGTAATCTCTTTGTACTTGAGCTTCGCCCCGTGTGTACTGCACATATCTGTCAGGCAGGATTGTTTTCCCGTTTCGTGATCTAGTTCCAGACCTTTCCGGAAAAGGTCGTTCACTTCCTTACTCATAGTGTCAAGTACAGTAGTTCCTGTGTCAGCCATGTTGACTTCACAAGCGAGCACTTCTTCTTTTGTTCCACGTTCGCACTAATGAGGCCGCGAAAGAAGCGAGGTTACTATAACCTGTGAAATCACTGCGGTTATCAGTTAAAAAGCTTCACCCCGCAGAAGTTGGGGATGTAATCTTCCTTAACAGTTTGGTATGTGAAACGCCCGTATCACGGGCCGATGAATGGAAGCGTCGATGTGTCCCTTCGTCTGCGATCGCTATAGTCCTTGTACCGGACTTTGCTGCTGAGGATACACGTACTGAGGGAAACTCGTTTCTTGGCGTTCCAGGTTCGATGAAGCCTAAAAGTGACAAAAAAAGCAGAATTTATCAGAAAAGGTACCTGATTCACATAAACTTGTTGTAGCATATAATAGAGTTAAAAGAGTAGTGACACAAAATTTAGCGGCTAAGATAGCTTGCGGGATCGATTCCTGTGAACATAGGTATATCACCTACCAAATCTTAACAGGGACTATAGTTTGAGAGGTAATTTATATGAACCTTGAAGTTCGCGTGCGCGATCCAGTGCTATATGCCACACCTCGCGACACAGACATCATCTAAGGCAGGGCTGGGCAAAGATACTTCGAAATTGTATCGCGATACGATACAAGATACTCAGGCAAGAAGTATTGGAGATACAGATACAAGATACTGCTGCAATAATTGTATCCGATACGATACTTGGTGATTGTATCTTAAGATACTTCGATACATTCTCAAATTTGTTATTATAGATTCATATAAGGTAGCAGCAAACGCCTACACACAAGAATGTCGGCCTGAAAATTTCCTAACTGTGACCTATTTTGTTTCACTTGAATGAAATGTCTGTTAGTATCTCAAATGTTTTGCCCTTCTTGCTCAAAGTACATTAGTTTCTTTCCAAAACAACTTATTGGGATTTGCTTTAGCTTCTTCACAGGACAACTCTTTATACACTTCGCTGACAGCGGTTCTTGTTGTCATTTTTGCAATTGATAGGAGTCGCTGCTCAGTCTGCCGACCAGCTAGCGGGTTGCCATATAATCACAATAACGTCAATAAGAAGCCTTCGCACGACGGAGCAAATACCGGTGTGGACTTTTACCTTGTCCGTAAAAGACAGTTTACACAATACCCTATATCCGGACAGCTGTATAGCAGCCACAACGCTGGTAGCGATTTTCTTTTTCGGAGGGGGGGGGGGGGGTCGGGGCGCATGGTGTACGCAGGGTTTGAGACCGTTCGCTAGCGGCCCGGCCGGCACACATGACTGTCTCCGTCCCATTTGTTTTTATTTTCTAAATAAGTATGTTCGTGAGCTACAGAGACATGACTAGTCTCAAGAATTTCTTTCGTGAGGAACATGTGGTCACCATGTGCTGAAACATAACCGTGGAACAAAAACTATATATTTCAATCCGCGTGTAGATTTCACTCGTTGTTTACATCGGTGTCGATGTTTCTCGAATCCTGACTCCAAATACCCTTCAGAAATGACCGATATATGAGATATGGGAAAGGCTTCCTTTCAAATGGCAACGCCATTTTGTTGAAACTCTCTCCCACCATCTTCACTGTCCCGGCCCTTGCAACTAAATTTCTCGACTGCGGCCCGCCGGCTATAAGTTGAGTTTGATACCCCTGGTGTATACGTAGATGACGTAAAACTGCAATGAATTTCCATGTTCTACTTATCCGCTGGCGTAAGGGATTCTTTGTTGATGTACTCAATAAAGTGCAATCTTTTAGCAATTTTTATTCAACGAGAGAACATGTGCAACACGGAAACGTCTCAGACGTACTGTATAGTTCCACAAAGGGTCACAGGACACCGCCTCTACTCGCGCTATTGCCGCTTATAGCTCCCATTACGTGGCGATTAGTAATACGAAAAATATTTAAGAAGGCCTAAAACAGGAAAACAAATATAAGTAAAATATAGAGATGGTTCTGTATCAAACATTCATATTGAATGAGTACAGAAACACAATACAGACGGCGCCCTTAATAGCTATGAGCATGAACTATCGTCAACTTACCTGTTGAGGACAATAGAAAATTCAGTGCCTATGGGAAAGTGCCTGAAACGGCTCGTTGGGACGCTCATGAGTAAAACAGAGCATTCAGTAAAACAACGTTTCTCGAATCCCTTCCTAACATCTTTAAGATGGCTCCTAATGATTTCCATTTTTATAATGCAAATTCAATTTCGCTATTTTGTTAAGCGGTAAGCAGAATATTTTGTACTGTATACTCAAGGCACCCCCACATAATAATATATTTGTTTTCAAAATCGCCTTGGGAACGTCTAAATGTGTAAACAGTAGTATAAATAAAGCAGACAGTTAGAAGAATAAAACAGAAATGTTATTTTGGAAGCGCGTTACAAAATGCATACTGCAGTGACCAGACCGGAAAAACAGTGCAGAGACCTAGGTAATGTATGTGATTCAAAATGACAGCTAAGAAAGCACTTCTGCTGATAATCAAATTATGATTTCATACATTCTTTAAATAAATGTAGATAACAGTGAAAAATACTGTACGCCAAGATATTTTCTGTTAGGTAAACGCTTGCTCTATTAGATCTATAGCATCATTACCAGTGGTGCAAGAGTTGTTAAAATCTTATTTGCATATAAGTTAATTCATTGCATGCAAGTCAAACTTACATCCACGAGATCCTTCAAATCGCTGATACGTAAAATCCACGTGACGCAAAGCAACCACATTCTTGCACGCATCACATTTCGTTACGGAGCAAGACGCAAGAGAATCTTGATATAACGACACTGTAACAACATCAGCATTTGTGCGATAGATGCAGCACGCAGTGATTCTAAGGTTACCCTCAACTTCCGAGACGTCACCACTGCGGCCGAGCTCCGAGCTGGCAAAGAGCAGGCTACAGTGAACTAGAAGATGGGTAGTGGGCTCACTGCGCGGCAGCAGCAACGCGGGAAGTGAAGCTACTGATGCTGCCGTGGTCACAGACGTATCAGGTGCAATGGACGGTCGCGACACCTGGTGAACAGCGGTGCTAGAAGGGGGATGCGACACATTGGCACGAATAGTACTTCCACTGCTGCGCACCAGATTTCACTGTTACATTATGTTGCGTACCCCGAACTTACCGTCCCTGCAGAAAAAAAAAACCGGCCTGTCCGTGGCGATTATCCAGCCGAGTCGCACCATTACTCTCTTGCATTCAGCTTATTAAACACGAAGCGCAAAGCTGCAAGTTTATTGTAGATGCACAATATCATATGGGCCGTAATGAGGTTGCGAGTGGCACCCGGGCACGTTACAAGGGAGCATCGCAGCACGTTTGCTCTTGATCGACATTAAAGTTTCGCTTTTCAAGCTCGCCTATCAGGTGGCGGCGGCCCGGCCACCCGAAGCGACCGAGGTCGCCTGCTCGGCGCTCGCCTCCCTCTCCAGTTGCGCATGCGCAAGCGAGCTGAAGCGTGATCAACCTGGCGAGGAGGAGCCCTGTTTCCCCTCTTCCGGCTTCACAAAATGTGACGGAAATACGTGACTGAAGTCTTGGCGGACCCCGGCATAAAACACTTTCGTGTTAAAAAGGCGCAAGATTCTGGACTGCGTGGACGCTGTTTTCTTGTTCTTGGCATCTATTGAAAACCTTCAAAAAATGATTGACCTCTTAGCTCGTTTTACGCCGCGCCGTTCCATATTACTTTTGCAAGGAATATAGCGTTGCCTAATATCTTCATTTCAATTGTCTTCTATTTCAAATGCACTGTTTTGGAGGGAAAGAAGGACATACTGTACCGCAAAAATCGAAAAGAAACACTAAAAGGCAGAAAGTAGGAAAGTCAGCCTCTTCCTCTCTAAATTCAAATTTTGCCCCTACAACATCATGTCCTTCAGTATATAAGCACCAACTCGCCCAAGAAAAACTAATTCTGGAGCAAAACCGCGATAGGGAAGCAACTATAGGACACAAAAAAAAATGATACAGGTTGGACGCGACCATGTTGGTTGCTTTGGTCACGACTGTTGACGCAGCTCTCGTTTAATGGATCTGGCTCAGTTTGATGCAAACAGATGCAGTATTTGGCTCATTTTTTATTCAAAACTGCCTTTCGAGTTCACGTTACAATGAGGAATTGCTCGATTTATATTGCAATTGTTTTAAATGTGAAAGATATTTAGGGGCGCTTTACGCTCCCGCGAAATTTAGCCCACTTTCGATGTCAGGATCTGGCTCTTTTTGAAGAAAAAAAAATGCGACAAATGGCCAGCTACCGTGCTGAAATACCTGTACTTCAATAGAACGAAAGATGAGGAGTATAAAGACGCGTTTTTCATTGAAAGCACATCTTTAAAGGGAAGCTGAAGTGGTTTTAGAATTGGGTAAAACTGTTGTTAACAAGGACCAACATTATTGTCGACCATGGCGTAATTTTTTCCGCTGTTGTGGGAGCAAGAGCTTTAAAATACGCGAAAGAAAAGTTCGTCTTGTACCGCCCACGCGAACCCGCCGAAAGAGTGGGCGTAGAAACAAACTAACCGGAACTGCGTCATAGTCGGGGAGCCGCGAAGCAATGTCGCATCTCCAACCGTGCCCTCTGTGACTAGTTCCGGCCAGAGTTACTGTATATGCTACCATATACAGTAACTCTAGTTCCGGCTGCGCGCTTTGGTGAAACTTATTGCAAAGGCCATGTTTTCATGTTGCCGATGACGCGCACATCGAAGATGACGTCACCGCGTTCGTTCAGAATCTCAAGAAGCTCTGCGGCTGCAGCTGCTGCTTTTTGCCAAGAAATGCTATTTGCGTTCACTTCTGGAAACTCTTATATTCGTTTTCGAATTCAGCAGGGATCAAACTATGATTACATACTCCAAAGTCATATTTTTTTAAAAAGTGATTCAGCTTCGTTTTAGTGAGAACAGACAGACAGTCAAGCCAAGGAAAGTTGAAGGAATCTTATTCGTAGTATGATATAAACGTGAAGAAGGGAACGAACCTGCAACCTTCGAATAACGCGTCCGATGCTCTACCATTTGAACTACGGCGGCGATTGTTCTCTCGTCCACTTTCTCGGGCATATATCTCTGCACTTAATCGGGCACTGTTAGTCAGCGCTCGCTCGTCGCCATGACGGCGAGTGTGGAACACTTTTTTTGCCTGCTGGTGTGAGCGTCACGTAGCAAGGAATCTCTTTACGAGCTGGCAGCTGCGCAATAACCCCTTGCATAGTATACCTGAAAGGTGGTTCTCATTAAGGTTCCGTACTAAAAATAGTCGGCACAGAATGGAGTTTTAAAGCACAAGTAGTTGAGCACTGTGACTGCCCATTTGTTTTCACGCACATTTTTACAAGCAATATCTACTGACTCAGCTTCTTTGCAGACCTTCCTCACCTGGTTGTTCGGTGCTGCCATCTACGTGATTGGTTTGTTGGTGTATCGCTCTGTCATTTTGCCCACTAAAACAACTGAACGCGTCAGAACATCCTCAGCACAACAAATATGCAGGTGAAGACCGCAATTGAATTGTAATCAAGCAAACCGTCTCTAAACGTGCTTTCATGGGGATTGCTTGGTGCGCCTCTTTGACTGGCTTCTCACCAATGAAGTGACATTGATAAAACAGCGCAAAATCAAACACGAGGAAGCAAGGACACAGGACTGCCAACTGATCTGGTTTAATCGGAAAACACACAATAAGCTTGAAATGGAGGGGGACTTATCAAGACTTCTATAGCGACGCATGCAGTGACCAAGCTTGCTAAGTCAGATAAGATTAGTTATAAAGATAGCTACACCCCTTGTCAGTTGGACTTATCGAAGGCGCGCGAACCCTTGCTGCAACTTTACATTTTATAGAAAAGCAAAGCAGTTAGCAGACAGTGCTAGTCCTATGTTCATGCTTTTTTTATTGAAATGATGAAATAGGAGAGGTTGGTGCCATTATGGTGGCACCTCTCTACTCCTTATCGCTTAGCACACAAAATATGTAGTAAGAAAAATAATAAGGGCACAAAATGCAATACAGTACAACACGCGATGTGAAAATACGCACAGCCGAATATCCCATGGCAGTTCAGATACGCCTAATAGGTTCATATGTTCACAAGTGTTGCATCACAAGTTCAAATAGGAAAAGTCAGTTCATAATAATAATATCTGGGGTTTAAAGGGGCCCTCCAACACTATTCAACCCCCCATTTTTTACTTGCAGGTTGCGTAGACTGATGGCTGGGGATAACTTTAGCATAGGTCTAAGCACCAATATCAAATGATTTAGTATTTTAATCACGCGTTGAAGTCGCTACATCGCTGCTGACCGCATCAGCGCGTAGTGGCGCTTGCTAGAACTATTGCGGGCGGAAATGACGTCGATGAGCGCCAGCCTATGATTGGATAAATGTAACGTTAGAAGTGATCGTGGCGTAGCATCAAAGTTCAGATTACTATTGTGTTTCGTTTTTTTTTTCTGTGCTTTTTCAATGAACTCCAAATAGCCGCCGTCGTAACAAAAAATGTCACTACAACCACAAAGTACGACAGAGGCACTGGCTGCCATTTCGCCTCTGGTTTCTTTTTGCCTGCGCCGGTCGGATGTCCATATGAAACGCTTGTCCCTCTTCCTTCTTTTTGCGTCTGTACGTTTGCGAGCTGCCTCTTTCCGCATGTGCGGTAGGCTCATGATTGTTGTTGAAACGGTGCAAGTAATCCTCTTCGTTGAATTGTTGTCGCTGCGCTGTCGGGCTGCTCACCGAACAACCCGCGTAGGGGTGACCGTGTTTAACCCCTCCAACAGGATCATATCAGAAAGGAAAGGTGGGGTTGTAGGAATGCTAATTCACCGCGGCGCAAATGGGTTAGAGTGAAACAGACGTGTTCAGAGCCCCTCTGGGTTTTGGGCACAGTAGGTGGAAAGAAAACGTGGCTAGGGGTTGCCTACTTGTGGACGGGAAATAACTGCAGAGAAAAGAATCAGGAGATAGTGGATTGCATGAGTGAGGATATTAAGGAATTTGGTAATGGGGCCGAAATCATCCTTCTAGGGGACATGAATGCCCACATACACGACCTTGACGGATATTCAGACACCAATGGGAAGTTATTACTAGATCTCTGCGAGCAACATAGTCTGGAGATAGTTAACACGGGGCCTAAATGTGACGGCCAGATCACGTGGGAAGTCGGAAACAAACAGTCAAGTATTGATTATTGTCTCATGTCTGAAGGAATTTATCACAAACTGAGAGAAATGAGAATAGACGAGGAAGGGATTAAAAGCTTGGGTAGTGATCATAAACGAATAGCATTACAAATTGGATATAAAACTGGAAATGAGAGCATAGAATCAAAGTCTGGCACCTCGTATTTAAATGACAAACAAATAATAAATATAGCCACAAGAGTCGAGGAAGAAGTAGGCAAAATACCAGGCAAGGACTGGGAGTACAGTGAGCTATTAGATCTCATGACGAAAGAGATAGGGAGAGAGAAGAAAACTATTTGCTGGAAAGGAAAGAGGAAGGCAAAAAGTTGGTGGAACAAGGAAATCCTGGAAGCGATCGAGAAGCGGCGTGAAGCATCACGGAATCATAGAAGGGCAAAAAAGGACAAGCGACCGCTGGACGAAGTCAACGAAATATGGGAAATATATTTAGAGAAAAAATCCATTGTACAGAAATTGGTCGAGGCAAAAATTAAAGGCGAAAGTGAACGCTGGGTGACAGAGATTCACGAAAAAAAGGAGGCCGCACCTAGGATATTTTGGAGCCACATAAAAGCGCTAGGTAGGAAGTCTGTCACAACGCAACAGCATATTCTCGATGAAGGAGGAAATCAATTGGAAGGGTACGAAGCGCTAGGTTACATTCGAAAGGTAACAGCCGATTCGTTTAAAAAGAGCGTCCAGGGGATTTCCCCGGTGAGTAAAAGTGTGGCGGAGAGAGCAACCGAGGAAGAGCTAGTGCTGGAGAATTTCAATTGGAAAAAGGCTGAAGGAAAAATTCCAAAGCGCACTGCCGCGGGTTTAGATGGGATTCCCGTTAGCCTCATTAACGAACTAGGAAATAGCACTAAAGAAGCACTGCTGAAAGCTGTAGAAAAATGCTTAAAGGACAGGCAAATACCGGATAGTTGGCGAAAAGGTAGAATGAACTTAATCTATAAAGGCAAGGGAGAAAAGGATAACATTCGCTCGTATAGACCACTAATCATTACATCGGTACTATACAGGTTGGCGATGCAAGCAGTAAAAATGAAAATAGAAAAGTGGGCAGAACACAACGATATTTTGGGACAACTCCAGAATGGATTTCGAGTCGACAGGCGGTTAGACGATAACCTGTTTGTTCTCGCTCAGTGTATAGAAATATCTAAAATAGAAAATAGGCCCTTGTACATGGCTTTTCTAGACATCACTGGGGCGTACGACAACGTTAATCAGGAAATTTTGTGGGGTATATTGAAAGGAATGGGCATAGGCGACGACTGTATACAGCTTTTGAGGGAGATATACCGAGAAAATACAGTTTGCATAGAATGGGAAGGAATGAGTAGCAAAGAGAACGTTGAGATTAGCAAGGGGCTGAGACAGGGATGTCCTTTGTCCCCGCTGTTATTCATGCTGTACATGGTGAATATGGAAAAAGCGCTAGAAGGTAGCAACTTTGGTTTTAATCTGTCACACAAACAGGGCGGCGTGATGATTGAGCAGAAGCTTCCAGGATTATTTTATGCTGACGATATTGTCTTATTTGCTGACAGTCGAGCGGATATACAGCAGCTGGCGGATATATGCGGAAGGGAAGGGGAAGCTCTAGGACTAGGATTTAGTGTAAAAAAATGTGGATTGATGGTATTCAATGACCCTTGTGATCAGGCGGTGTCAATACAGGGCTAAGAAATACCGAGGGTGAGCGAATACAAGTACCTCGGAGTATGGATAAATGAGGGTGACAGGTACATGGAGGTACAGGAAAAAGCCTCAGCAGCAAAAGGAAAGAGGAATGCTGCAATAATGAAGCACAGAGCATTGTGGGGATACAATAGGTACGAGGTGCTTCGAGGTCTGTGGAAAGGTGTAATGGTTCCGGGGCTTACTTTTGGGAACTCAGTGGTCTGCATGAGGGCAGAGGTGCAATCGGGAATAGATATAAATCAAAGGACTGTGGGACGCCTCGCGTTGGGTGCTCACGGGAAGACGACAAATGAGGCTGTAAAGAGCGATATGGGATGGGCAGGTTTTGAGGCGAGGGAGGCTCAGAGCAAAATAAGGTTCGAAGAAAGGCTAAGGAATATGAAGGAGAGTAGATGGGCAGAGAAGGTGTTCCGTTGTATAGGAAGAGCGTGGACACACAGTGGAGAAAAAGAACTAGGAGGCTCACTAGTAAATATACGGCTGGTAGTGTAAGCAGTATGTCAACAAAGAGCGTTAAGCGAAAAGTCAGAGAGGCGGAGAGGATTTACTGGATGGCAGCTATGGAGAAAAAACCGGCTTTGAGTAACTACCGAAAGGGCAAAAATGAAATAAGGAGGGAGGCATTTTACGACAATTCAATGGGAAGCGCTTTACTGTTTGAAGCGAGATCGGGTTGCCTTAGAACGGGTAGTTATAAAGCGAGATTCAGTAAAGAAGAAGAACAATGCACGTGCTGCGGGGAAGATCAGGAAACGGCGGAGCATGTTCTGATTGAATGTGGAGATATCCGCCCAGGTGTACGTTTGGGCACGAGCCTACATGACGCCTTGGGTTTTAGAGACAATGGAAAGCTGAACACACCCGCGATTGAAATAAGTAAGAGACGGTTAGAGTATTGGTGGCAGAAAACTAGAGAGAAAGGACAAAAATAAATAATGGGAAAAAAATAAGGACATTCTGCCGTAAAGGGCACAGAACGGAGCTGAAAACTTAACGTTTTTTTTTCTTCTGGAGTAAAATACTTTTAATTGAAGTAATGACACTAGGCCAACGCTAAAAAAAGAAAGAGTAAAAGTTGTTTGTTTTTTTCGAGCCTGGTGGCACATTTGTCACTGCCCCGTTATAAAGGGGACGCTCATAGCATCCATCCATCCATCCATCCCATGCGGCTCCACAAGCAGTAGCGCCCGCTCAAGTTCTGACAGGTCAGGTGTCAGGAACCACATTTGTTACTATGGCAACGACGTCAACAATACGTCGGAAAGGAGAAGCAACAATGGCGCGCGAGCTTCCCCTACCTAAGAGCTTTCAGATGATGATGATGATGATGATGATGATGTAGTGGTGGCCTGCCCCTTTGCAACGGGGAGACACATTCAGTGTCCTGGCCTCACGGATGGATGCGCCAAGGTACGCCATCTTGGGCTCCGAAGTCTTGCGGGAAAGCCACTCACCACCCGCGTAGGAGCCGCGCTCGCGCGATAGAGTAACAGTGTTGATTTAAACAGATCTTCATGGGGCTTTTATTGCACTCGTCACATTCTAAAACGGTGAATACAAGCAAATACACAAAAAAGTAGTAGTATTGCGTCGTGCGGGTATGCATCCAAGAATTCTCACTCTTTTCTGTTCACTTTTTTTAACGTAATCACCGTCCTCTAGGTGGCGCCACCGTCCCAGCTTGGGCACGTAAGCGCTATTCCGTTAAACTAAAACACGCTGTCCACAACGAACGTTTGCGGCACGGTAACGATATTCCCTTAGCCCCCGCTATCACGCTAACGCTAAACTAATAACTGTCTAATAACAACAGCGTCGATGTCAACCGCCGTTAAGCCGCCGGAATCTACGGAGTCGTCGGCGTCGCCTGCAAAGTGTTGGCAGTGTTGGCTTCTCCGCAGCGCAAATGAGCCACCTATGACCACGTGACGGCGCTCGGCGAATAGCGCTGCTGGAATCATCGAAGGCAGAGCGAGCGGCGTCCGGAAAACAGTGGCGCAACTCTGCTACCTAAAGGTAGCTTATACAGTAACTCTAGCGCCCATTAGAGTCACTGTATATGCTACCTTTAGGTAGCAGAGTAGCGCATGGTCTGGCTAGCAACCACAGCTATGCGGTGAAGTCGCACTTCGTTTTTGCAGGCGACATGCCTACCGTGTCGCCGATTAACCTGTCTGGCGTGTCGAAGACCGGCGATAAACATTGGCTGTCGATGGCTAGTGTTAATTCAGTTCGCTGTAACGGCGGCGTCGAGAAATAACAAAATTGGCGCAAGCGGCAGCTTCTCCGCAATGCATGGTTGCTAGCGGCGTTGGAAGACAGATGCGCAACTCTGCTACCTAAAGGTAGCAGATACAGTAACTCTAGCGCCCATTTCATTGGAGCGCCATCCGACGTCACAGCAGAGAGTGAAATGTGGTCACGTGACCCCGCGAAAATCGAGTTGAGGGTAGGCATTTTTTTTCTTGTATTTTGAATTTTCTAAATTGAATAACTTCGTAATGCGTGCCGCCATAGCTGCCGTTCTTGCTGCACTAGTTCGTCCGTACTTCAATCTACGCAATCCACGAGTAAAGAATGAGGGGTTGAAGAGTGTTAGAGGGCCCCTTTAACGTCCGAAAACCACGATATGATTAGGAAAAAAAAATGTCAGTTGGCATGTTCATGCTTGTTGGTGTTTCATTTTGCGCTGTTTTAGCTACGGATGCGTGCCAACTGGCTCGCATTCAGACGTTGGTAAGTAAAGTGACAGTTCAGCATTGCACTATATATCTCCAGAATTGCCCCGCTTTTGGGGCCACCTCCCTGGCCCGAGTACGTTCTGTCGACTTATGCGACCAGACATGGCCCGATGGTAGAAATCTGATGCACCGTACCTTCCCCCCGTCTATACACAATGAACATTATCGCAGACGCAAAGGCCCGGCATGCTACATACTCTGTTACAACGTAACATGTCCGCTCCCCCCACAGTATATAATCGCTACCCCTCCCGCAGAGAATTAGCATAAATGCTCCATCCAATAAGGCTTGCTCATTTCCGTGACGTCAAGTACTCATCGAGTGTTTTAGATAGTCGACTTTGCCATTCAGACATACGTCTGTGTCGCTGGTTATAGGTAGCAAACATGAATGTCCTGGTAAATTTCTTCGGGAATATTTGCATCACTGCACAGCCAAACGTTGTCTTTTAGTAAGTAACGATAGACATTTGACTCTTAGTACGCCTATCATTTACGCCAGCCGAGAATAAGTACTAACGGCTCGAGCGGAAGCCAGATAGCACGACTGTCTTTCACGTGTGAATGGCAGCTGAGCGCGCCGTGGTTCTGTGGGCAGAACTGACGTCTTTTATTAGGTTGTAACCGAGTAATAGCACGGGCGTCTTGCGTTATCAGTACCTTCGCGCAATTCCTCGCGCCACGTTACCTGACCCCAATTTCGGCCGCATTTTGTTCCACAATTTTCCCTCAACACGTGACCGAAAGACAGTCACTTAATAGATCGTCTGGCCTCCCGACCCTTTTCGGAGGAAAAACTTTCGGGTGCTTGGGAACACGCAGACCACGCCACACGGGGTTTAAAGTGCCTCGTAAGATTTCTAAGCAAGACAGTTTTAGATGCTGGTCTTTAGAGCATGCGCGGTATAAAGACTTTCGCGCGTGTCCTGTCCTCGCGCAGGACAGAGCGTACAGTGACTCATTGTGTCATACGCCTACCACCGCACCTCCATCTCCCTTTTCCCTTTAACCCCGTGAGGAGTAGCAGGCTAGAAACCCGCTTTACAGGCCCACCTCTCCTCCTTCTTGTCATTAAACATCTTCTTCTTCTCGTCTCTGAAGTTCTAGGCCATTACACAAACCTTTTACTCAACGTTCAAAACGAAGAAAACAAAAAGTGAGGGTAACTCACCGAGGGCGTGATCCTGAGAAGTCGCTATCAAAGGTCTCTGGCGCAACGCGACTTCGAAAGGGCGACACGCTGTTTAAATAGAACAACCGACGGATGTGGGTAGCAGTAGCTATGACTCTGTCACCAGTCCTGCAGCAACGATACGTCCCCGTTCCCTGCAGAGGGCGGCACTTCTGCGCTTGCTGACGTGGTGGCAATCGACATTTCCAATAAGCCAAAAGATGTTTAACATGCAAGGAGGAAAGAAAAGAAAGTAGGGGCTTGGGGATAAGAAAGATCCATGTGAGAGAAGGGTGGAACCGCCCCTTCCCCTCCACCCCCGACCCCTGTTCCTAAAAAATTTGCAGCTTTCACCGCCTTTCTTCCAAAAACTGGTCGCTTCCCTTCCCGCACCTTCCTTTTGACTGCGCTGTCTCACTCAGCACGTTCACGCACTCTGCATGCGCTGTTCTCTGCTCGCTGTGCACGTGCAGCTTCACGTGTCGCTTGCTCTGAAGGTTTAGAAAGATAGCAGAGATGGAAAAAACGTTTTCACGGTGTGAATCTCACCAGAGGAGGGCAGTTGATCGACGACCCGAGCAGGTGGTCAAGGGCGATGCTGTTCAGTAGACGTCCACCATGCTTTCGCGTGCATTTTCGATTGCTTGGATGCCAAGTTTGTCGTGCGGCTTTAAATTTATTATGAGCTCAGTGTGAAGAGCATAAATATACATCTGCCCTGTTGAGTCACTGGCAGCATTGCAATGCGCAGTGTTCAGTTTCGCGGGAGTTTCACTTTTGCTGAGGTTTACATGGAATTATGACAACGTCGGATCGCCAGTTTAATGTCATCTTGGAATTTTTTAGAGCTCCATTTGACAGCATAATGACACGAGCAAAAAATATTTCATGGCCACTTCGACCATGCATCTTTCTTGCAGAGTCGTGTTTCATTTCGAACGCCTGAACGCCCAACGCCTGATCACGCACCGCGTTCGCTGATTCGAATGTTGCTTTGGTTGTTTCGACAGCTAGCTTGGTCAGCATCATACTATACAATACCCACTGGGATCGCGCATCGGGCACCAATCTCGGCGCGATTATGCCGAGATTTGTGCCCGATGATAAGCGCGTCTGATTTCGCGAAGCCATCGAACATTTAATTGCCGCCTTGGTTCTTTTTTTCAGCTCGTTTCCAAAGCGGCAGCTGTATATTGTCCGCGGCTCACGCGCATGCAAGGCTGTGCCGAAAACACGACATTATTACGAGGCAAGCAGCGGTGGGGGACTTGAAATTAATTTCGGCCATCTGGGGTTCTTTAACGTGTACGTAAATCTAAGTTCGCCGGTGTTACTGCATTTCGCTCCCATCGAAATGCAGCTGCTGTATGCGTGAATCGAACCCATTACATCGATCTTAGCAGCGCAACACTTCAGCCTGCTAAGCAATCACGGCGGGTCGCATGCAAGGCCAATATAAACGCAGTGCAAACATGCAGCTTAATTAATTCTGTTTACAGTAAGCCGCCACAGGAAGCGTACCGCAATCAGCTGAATAAAACGCTTGTAGTACTTACGGTACGGTATTTAAACTGTGGTGTATTAAGCCCACACACGCTCCGCTGATGCCACATTACAAATGGTTGACTCGGAAAGCCAGCGCGCAATCTAGAAACGTACAGCTGCTGTCTACTTGTAGCTTCGGTTCACAAGCGCACTTCCCTTTCAAATGAGCACGATCATCCCGTTTCTCCCCGTTAATAGTTCGTAATACTGTGTACGACAAAAATTGCTTCAAGGTGACAAGACCGCGAAAGCATCGCGGCGAACTGCCATAACCCGTGCACTCTAGACGCCTCTGCTCCTCGCACTGCTTGCATTGGAGACGGTAGAACTTGACGGGCAGTTTTCGGCCCTTCGTCATTTTTAAGCTTCTGTTACAGTTCGCAGTGCAGCAGGACTGTATGCCTGCTTTCGAGTACGACGAAGGCCCGGCACCCATAGCGTGAAAAATTCGAGATAAATGTCCCGGGCAGCGCGTTCTCCGAGCGCGCGATGGGAAAACCAAGCAAGCGCGACTGAGCGCGACCCGTCCGAGCTAAAGTCCCTAGATTTTTCCTTTTGGAAAAATCTAGGGACTTTAGTCCGAGCTACCGGAGCTTTCCCCTCTCTCCGCTGGGGCGGCGGACGGCGCTGCGCAAACTTGAGCGAAAATACCGAGAAAATACAGTTTGTATAGAATGGGAAGGAATAAGTACCAAGGACAGCGTTGAAATTAGTAAGGGGCTGAGACAGGGATGTCCTTTGTCCCCGCTGTTATTCATGCTGTACATGGTGAGGATGGAAAAAGCGCTAGAAGGTAGTGTTATGATCGGACTTCACGGCTTGGCGCCGCTGGATCGTCAGAATGGTATGGCGGCGTCAGCCCTGCTTTCTTCGACCTCAACGTTCCCCGAAACGCACCAGATGAGGCGACGACCCTGCCGTAGTGTCCTGAGCCCTTCAAGGCCGTCAGTTCGCTCTTCAATCGCCTTGGACACGCTTGGCTGACTTTGACGCCTTTATGGCTTGAAGATGAACTATTTGCAGTCCAGGCTGCTCGGAGGAGGCAGTCGTTTGTGCACTGCTGCGAGATGCGCCGAACAGTGCGAGATGCGACTTCTGGGAGATGCGACTTTGGGACCCTGCCGGCGGCTGGCCGTCACCTGCACCGGCAACGCATCGAGGCAAGGAGAGGTTTGCAGCTGTCAACACACCTGACATCACGGCCCGCCGTCAGGAATGTACGCTGCAGTGATCCGTTCATTGTGTGTATGGTTCCTTTGTGGCATGGCGACCCGACTAGGAGCTGGCCGTCCGCTGCGCCGACGGCGCTATCGAGGCAGGGACCGACTGCACCTGACAGCACACCTGACAACGTAGCCCGTTTCCGGGAATGTGTACCGCCGAGATCCCTTCTTGGTGTGTATAGTGTCTTTTGTGTCTTGTTCGCCTCCCGGGACCGTCCGTCGTCCAGGTGCACCGCTTCTCTCTTTCCCGGAGTGCGAAGGAGGCGGCACTTACTTAGTGGGCGGAGATGAAGACAACACGTCTGATTGGATTGTCTTGGACTTGATTGTTTCCTCCAGCAGGGAATCCTGGCAAGGCCCAGGCGTTATAACGCGAGCGTCGGGACGCTCGATCCGTGCTATGCTACGACGAGGCTTCGACAGGCCACGTCGAGGCTACGTCGACGCGACGCAGCGTCGCTAGACGACGCTACGACACGCTACCAAAACGACGTGTAAAATAAACGTTACTGTTATCAACTCCGGCTCCTGAACTCGACTTCTCCCTGAGGCCAGGCTGCTCCCCGGTCCTATGGGCAGACCCCCGATCACATCAGTAGCAACATTGGATTTAATTTGTCACACAAACAGGTCGGCACGATGGTTGAGCAGAAGCTTCCAGGTCTATTTTATGCTGATGATATTGTCTTATTTGCGGACAGTCAAGATGATATAGAGAGACTGGCAGATATATGCGGAAGGGAATGTGAGGCTCTAGGACTAGGATTTAGTGCAACAAAATGTGGATTGATAGTATTCAATGATCACGAAGACCATGCGGCCTTTACACAGGGCCAAAAAATACCGAGGGTAAGCGAGTACAAGTACCTCGGAGTATGGGTAAATGAGGGGAACAGATATATGGAGGTACAAGAGAAAGCATCGGTAGCAAAGGGAAAGAGGAATGCTGCAATTATGAAGCACGGAGCTTTATGGGGATACAATAGGTACGAGGTGCTTCGAGGGCTGTGGAAGGGTGTGATGGTCCCGGGGCTTACATTTGGGAACTCAGTGGAGTGTATGAAGTCAGAGGTACAATCAGGAATGGATGTAAATCAAAGGACGGTGGGCCGCCTCGCGTTGGGCGCTCACGGGAAGACGACAAATGAGGCTGTAAAGGGTGATATGGGATGGACAGGCTTTGAAGTGAGGGAAGCTCAGAGCAAAATGAGATTCGAAGAGAGGCTGAGGAAAATGAAGAAGAGTAGATGGGCAGAGAAGGTTTTGAGATATTCGTATAGAAAAAGCGTTGACACGCAGTGGAGAAAAAGAACTAGGAGGCTCACCAGTAAATATACGGCTAGCAGTGCGGGCGATATGGCAACAAGGAGCATTAAGCGGAAGGTCAGAGAGGCGGAGAGGACTTATTGGATGGCAGCGATGGAAAAGAAGCCGGCTCTGAGTAACTACCGAAAGGGAAAAAACGAAATAAGGAGGGAAAGGCTTTATGATAATTCAAGGGGAAGCGCTTTACTGTTTGAAGCAAGGTCGGGCTGCCTTATAACGCGTAGTTATAAAGCGAGATTCAGTAACGAAGAAGAACAATGTACATGCTGCGGGGGAACTAAGGAAACGAACATGTACTGATTGAATGTGGCGATATTCACCCAGGTATACGTGTGGGCACGAGTCTACATGAAGCCTTGGGTTTTAGGGACAACACTGGAAAGCTGAACACGTCCGCGATAGAAATAAGTAAGAGACGGTTAGAATATTGGTGGCAGAAAAGTAGAGATAAAGAACAAAAATAAATAATGGGGGAAAAATAAGGTCATTCTGCCTTAAGAGGTAGAGAGATGGACCGTGAATTTATATTTTTTTGGTATAATAACATAATTTAATCAATGTAGATAAGGTATTATAGGCCAACATGAAACAAGGAAGCTTTTCTTCTTTTTTTTTTCTTCGAGCCTGGTGGCAGACATGCCACCGCCCCGTTTTAAAGGGGACGCTCATAGCATCCATCCATCCGAAAGAAGAACAATGCACGTGCTGCGGGGAAGATAAGGAAACGGCGGAGCATGTTCTGATTGAATGTGGAGACATCCACACAGGTGTACGTTTGGGCACGAGCCTACATGACGCCTTGGGTTTTCGAGACAATGGAAAGCTGAACACACCCGCGATTGAAATAGGTAAGAGACGGTTAGAGTATTGGTGGCAGAAAACTAGAGAGAAAGGGCAAAAATAAATATTGGAAAAAAAATAAGGACATTCTGCCGTAAAGGGCAGAGAACGGAGCTGAAAACTTTTAGTTTTTTTTTTTCTGGAGTAAAATAGTTTTAATTGAAGTAAAGACACTAGGCCAACGCTAAGAAAAAGAAGAGTAAAGGTTTTTTCTTTTTCTTTTTTTTTTTGTCGAGCCTGGTGGCACACTTGTCACCGCCCCGTTATAAAGGGGACGCTCATAGCATCCATCCATCCATCGTTGGAGGCGGCGACACGGCGACAACAAAAGGCGCGCGAACTTCAGCAATTTTTATTGCTCTAAAACAGTCTCCTCTATATATGTCATGCTATGGTCATGCCTTGGGGCGCCACACCCGCACCACCTGTCAAACAGACCTTTCTAAAAACGGCCGTTTCCTGTTCCATCAAATCAATCGACGAGCCGCTAACACAGTTCGAACCATTTTGAAAGATAGCCTGTTCTTCGATAATCTTTCCCACATATTTGTCTTTGTGCTTCGCCAAAGCCAGACAGACGCCGAACAACGAAGCGCAGCCGCATTCCTGACAGTGAAAACAATAACGATATCTGGGGTTTCACGCGTTCGAACCGCAATGGTATTATGAGGCATGTCGTAGTGGGGGGGCTCCCCAAATTTCAACCACAAGGGGTTCTTTGACTTGCACCTGAATCTAGGTACACGGGCCTCTGCGATGGCCACATTTCTCCTGCATCGAAATGCGACCGCCGGGGATGAAGCCACGTCTTTCGGGTCAGCAGCCGAGCACCGTACCACGGTGACGGCGACAGTGAAGATACGTAAGACCGTCGTAGGCTTGTTGAAAGAACACATCCTGCGGAACACACCCTGTCGCCGCCGCCATTGTGCGAGTTGCTGTTAGTCACGCTTGTCACTCATAAGGTTTGCCCTTTGGCCGACGCTTGGAGCAAGACAGGGATCGCTGCATTTTTCGGGAGGTGGATTCTCGCTAGCTCACTCCTATGGCGGAACACCCGTGCCCTGGAGACTGCCGGGCTTGGTATATGCCGATGATATTGTTCTAATGGCTGACAATGTGGGAGACCTGCAGCATCTCGTCTCACTATCGACAAATCACCTGAGCAAACTCGGATTGCGCTTCAACGCCAAGATATCAGCGGTGCTGGTGTTCGCAGGCACGGACACATCTGCGGTGGTGTCGCTGCCGGAGGGTGGGCAGATTCCGTGGAGAGATGAGTACAGGTACCTCGGTGTACAACTGAGCACATCGAGCCATGTCCTAGACATCCACGAGGAAAACATCCGTCAGACATCACGCAAAGCGGCGAACGTGTTGCGCAAGCGAAGTCTCTGGGGCTGCAACCGCTTCCTGCTGGTCCGAGAAATGTGGAAGTGTGTGCACGTCCCATGCCTTTCGTTTGCCAATGCTGTGCTGACCTTCCAGTCAGGAACTAGACAGTAGAGTCTTTTAGCAAGTTACGGAAATACGGTACGCAAATACGGTAAGGCAGCACGGTACCGCTCCTCCTTTCCCGGTCGTTGAGCGGCCAAAGCACAACCAGCGGGAAAGGAGGAACGCTACCGTACGTCCTTACCGTATTTGCGTACCGTATTTCCGTAACTTGCTAAAATTCGCTAGTGGCTGGAGCGAGGGCAGCGAGAGGTTGGTCGACTGGCGTTGGGCTGCCATGGACGAGTTGCCATAGAGGTCATTCAAGGAGACGTGGGGTGGTCGTCGTATGAGGCTAGAGAAGCCAGGAGCAAGATCGCCTACGAGGGCCGCCTGCGTCTCATGAACGACCGCAGGTGGGCACGGCGCTTGTTCCGCTACATACACTTGACCGGAACGAGGACTGAATGGGCTGCGCGGTTGCACACCCTCCGCCGAAAGTTCGGGTTCTTCGCGAAGCCCGTGACGGCAACCAGGGAGTGCCAATGGGCCCGGCCCGTTCAAGAACAAGTACGGGAAGAAGAAAACGAAAAGTGGCGGAAGGCGAAGTGTTCCAAGACAACATTGACGGAGTACCGCAAGCACAAAAGTGTTATAGAAAAGGAAAGCATCTACGACACAAATGGGGGTAGCGGCCTTTTGTTTGAAGCGCGGGCTGGGCACTGCGAACACTCGTCTACCACCGTCGATTCGACGAAGCTACCGACGACACGAGGGCTTTATGCCGGGTGTGCGAGCAGGAAGAGGAAACCATCCCCCACCTTGTGCTACGCTGTACGTCTTTGTGCCCCCGCCAGCGAGAGGGCACTACTCTGCCCGAGGCACTGGGGTTTGCGCGCACGAGTGACACTGCTGCACGCAGGCGATGAAACGGCTGGTGCAGTGAACTATGCAGCAGTTCGCACCACCAAAGCAAGGCTGGTGCGGTGGTGGCGATCGACGCAGCGGCACTGAATTAGCCGTACAGACTTATTTACGGTGCTGTGAGTGTGTGTGTGTTCTTTTTTTTTTTCGCTGGCTAGGGCAAATTAATCTTGCCCGCCCGATACAAAGGGAATAGCCCCAAGTCATCGTCATCATCATCATCTTATGCCCGCGTGGGTCGGGCAAGCATAGAATGCAGCCGCAGACGGGTTCTGACTGGAACAATGGGCAGGCCTCGGACAACTCTTTCTCCAGACATGAAGGAATGTGCTAGTTCAGGGTAGCCGTCCGTCTGCCCTTCGAGGTCGGCGACAATCCCCCCCCCCTTCTACCCTTTCGGACTCTCATCTTCGCCATCGGGTCGTCGGAGCATGGCACTTGGATTGTGTTGTTCATGGCCTTCTTTCTGGAGTCCGGACGCCGGGATGGCAAGTCGCCGGATTAGTGGGAGCTGCGGACACCGGTTTTCAGTGCCTCAGGGTTGTCTGACTTGGGGCTTTATAAGCCGAAGACTTATTTTAAGACGCTCTCCCTCTCTTCATATATCTCATCATGCCTCTATGTAAATAAACCTCTGATCTCTCAAGTACGAACGCGCTTTCCTCTCTGCAAAAGATGGTTTAATGGGCACTCCGGCGGGGGCCAGCTACCGTTGACGTGACCCGCCGGACCCGAGTCGTAACAAAGAGGAGGGCGAAGTGGTTGTAGTGGTTCAAGAGAAAAGAAAAAAGGCATTTATTTCTGCAGCCCATAAGTGAGCACGGCGCAGTGCCCGCGAAGTACCGTTTTCTCAGGCGCCCTCTTTTCAAAAAGAGGCCGGTTCTCACTCTCGTCGGTGGGCGGGCGTCTGTCAGTTGACGTCACGCATCTTATTCTCCGCTTCGCAAAAGACATAACATCCTGATTGGCCAATACCCGACATAAATCAAGAGTGGTGTTTGGATCAGATGCGCTTGTTCCCGTTGACACTGTGCACAATAGTCGTTGTAGTTAAATAAACAGGCTGAAGTATGGAAGAATTTTGTTGCGAGTTTTCAAAAAGATGGCTCACTTCTGGTAGAGGCCAACTGTCGTCTGTTGAACTCCGAGGGCCCACGCACGTTCAAGCGTAACCTAAATTTGGCCACACTGCCTTTTCGGTATCGCAGCCTCTTGTGCCGTGCTTGTTTCGATTAGTTTTGAATGTCATAACTGGCCTCAAGTCTTACAAAACTTGTGTGTGGTGTTGAGTTCTAACACGACGGATCTCGTGCTGACTTGATCAGAGCGTGCACAGATCGAGTTGCAAGCAGGTTCTTAATTAACAGGCCGGAGAGCGGCCTCTCTTGAACCATGAGGGTTGGATTATAGCTGAGGGGTTTTAACGCTATCATTCTTTTGACAGAGAATGCGCAGGATCAAATTAACATTTGGATAATATACATCACGTTAAAGATTTCCTGAAGATGGATTCAGCGGTAAGGTCGAAATAATACAACCTGAATTCCACTGTCAACTCTTTGAGAGTACTTTTGCTTCCAGTCGTCTTCAAAGAACAACCATCGGCCTTTGTTTACGCTTACGTAAGGCCACTACATAATTTGTGGGGCGTCATGCAGGCTTAAGTGAACACCTTCGGCTCCGAATTCTTCGGTTCTTCGTGTCGTTTCGTTATAAAAATTATAAACGTGTGCCCTCTTGACTGCTTCTCCATATATCCACAATGCTTCGCTCGCGGGAAATTGACAGATACCAGCGTGACAAAGTTGGCCAAAGTTGGCAAAGTTGGCATCTTCAGTTGGCTGAACGTATGTGCACTCTATGGGCGTATGCTGTGGCATGTTCTGAGATGTTCTAAGACCGCCTGTGTTTGCATTGTAGGGGTCTGTGCCAGCCGCCGCGCAGAACAGCCCAGACACGAGGACGAGACACTGAGCAACACGTCTTTATCATTCCAAGACTCGGCCGCGACTCGCTGTCAACGGCCACTGAGCGCGAGCCGCGAGCGTACCCGTGTCCATCGTGCTCTTCTACCGGGGGCGCGCGCGCGGCTGCCGCTCCCATAGCATATAAAAGTTACACACGCAGATGCTACAGTTACAAGGATATTGTAACGCGCCTACATTTAGTGCATTTAAAGCGCGCCTACTGTCACGAGCTGCACGCAGGGGCAGCATCGTCTTCTGAGCAGCTGAACGATAATCTGTTTTCGCAATTAGAGGAAAAGGTGGGTGGATGCCTGATACAGGGGCATAGCCAGGGGCGTTGGGGGGGTTGAAAGACCCCCGGCCCCGAAATTTTTCGACTTTGCATGTGTATATATACACGCACCCATACAAACGCACGCACGAACATAAAAAAAGATGGTTGAACCCCCCCCCCCCCCCCCCCCCGAAAAAGAATTCTGGCATCGCTTCTGGTGGGTCGCGTTCGGCGTACTATTCTAGCGAAGCCGAAGGTAGCGGACAATGGACAGACGTGACGAGTGCCTTCGCAGGAGCAGCAGGAGCAGCGTGCCAAAAGCGATAAGTTATTCAAGGGAAGCTGTTGGCACCGCTCTCGGTCGCTCATTGGACAAAAGGTCTCCGGACGACGACGCACGGCAATCTATATAAACTAAGGTACATTGCGCTGATCGGAATGTTTCCATCGTTGGTGTTTAAAATAGAAGAAAACGACCGCCGCATCTGCGGCATACGTATCATCATCATGGGATTATATGTTCCATTAAAGGGGAAGAAGACGGGGCAGCCATGGAGTCGGTCTCATTTCTTCCTTAAAGTTGGGTTCAATGGTCGTGCATGTATATATATATATATATATATATATATAATATATATATATATATATATATATATATATATATATATATATATATATATATATATACCCCTGTCCATCGTGCTCTGTTTTCGCAATTAGAGGAAAAGGTGCGTGGATGCCTGATACAGGGGCGTTGGGGGGGTTGAAAGACCCCCCGGCCCCGAAATTTTTCGACTTTGCATGTGCATATATACACGCACCCATACAAACGCACGCACGAACATAAAAAAAAGATGGTTGAACCCCCTCCCCCCCCCCCGAAAAAAAGATTCTGGCATCGCTATCTATATATATATATATATATATATATATATATATATATATATATATATATATATATATATATATATATATATATATATATATATATCTGGCAGTCGGCTATCTATATATATATATATATATATATATATATATATATATATATATATATATATATATATATATATATATATACACTCTCAGAAAAGATCGAGTAAAAAGGGCGTCTTTTTGTCCCACAACAATAATCGTCATCTGGCTTGCTTGCGTTTCCTTTCTTGAAAACTCGGCGCTGGCCACTTTCCTACCAAGAATGCTATGTCACGCTGATAGCGCGCATGTCGTTCGTGACCAGAAAGTGCCGGGCGCGCGGCGATAGTGCAAGGAAAGGAAGGCGAAATAAATGACGATTATTGTTGTGGGACAAAAAGACGCCCTTTTTACTCGATATTTTCTTAGAGTGTATATATATATATTTCATTCAAGTAATAAAAGATACGACGTTCTATCAAATCTACAGTATCAATGACAAGTCTGTCGAAATTGTAAAATCTATGAATTAATTTGGAATTTATACTGCACAGCGCATGCAATGAAAAGATGATGTCCATTTTTTCCGGTAATCAAGGGACGCGCTCGAATTTTGAATATGTACCGCTTGACTTGCGCGCAGTGGCATTTATGCTCCCTTATACGACGAACACGGAATGCTTGAGCCAGCGATATGGATCCGCTGTTGCTGATATATCACGTCCGCTGAAGCAAATGGACCGCGAGATAAGCGATAGACAGCGATCTGTGAGTGTTTGTTGCTGACTGGAAGCGTAACGTGCGACAAGGCTTTGTTGGCTGATGGCGATGTATCAAGAGGCGACGGGTTTGTGTGACCACTGACTATCACACTTGCTCACGGCCGCTGATTCCTTCGTTCTGCGTGCAGAATCTGTCAGTCGTTATGGCGCCTAGAAGTGACACATTCGCTGTCAGCATGTTTGAGGGCGATAGCGACGCGGTATACATAACTTGCAACTACGTCACACCGCGGAACTCTGGGATACGATTTCGTGGCATGCGCCGCCATTACCGAGCACATGGCGGCAGACGACACCTACTCAAGCTGTGCGGCTCTCGCAATTCTCGTCAACGCTGCACATCGCAACGGCGATTTGTTCGATATTTGGCTGCTGCACGAGAAGTGTAAACCAATAATAAAAAAAAAGACCAGACGCGGGGACGTACTGTTTGCCAGACGTGATCACAAACACGTGCGACCTCACGAAAGAGCTGTCCGAGAAGCGGAACGGAGCACATGGCTTATGCGCGCGTAAACAAGAAGGACCTCAGACGTTGCACAACGTTTGCGTGTGCGGGTGTCACTTCATAACAGGCAAGTTATGCGTCCCAATCTCCTCACCTTTTCGCCGAGTGTATCACCACGGAGTTATGCGCCAGGTAAATTTTTGTGGAGACGTGAAGCACCGAATTGAACACAGTGATCGCCCCTTGGTTTTCGGGAGGCCCTCAGCTCTTCTGTGAAACGAACCCCGACTAGTCGCCAAACATGTTATTGGGCCATGGTTTTATGCAGCAATCAGCGACGAAATCTGTGCAGTTTGAGCGCCGCCAAATGCAGTAACTCTAAATGCAGGTGGCGAAGAGCGCCGCTGTAGGCGACTCGTGCGAAGTTGTTTCAACCATTACGTGCGACACGAGCGACGACACTGCAGGCTGCATAATGTCCTGAACGATTCTCGTTCGCCATAAGCGCAAGGCAAACGATCAAAACACGCGCACTACGCTGAACGATCCGCGCACGAACGTAAGCACAGCGCGGCATATAGGTGTTCTCTGGCGCGGTCACCGAGACGTATGTGCTCGGTGATGGCGGACGGAAGACAGGAACTGACGTCACTTGCAAGTTATGTATTTCTTTCGAAATCAATAGCTAGCTAAGGAATTTGGGAATGTTTTCAGCGCACGAAAAAAAATATGAAATTGTTATAGCTGAACATTATTATTGTCTGACATTGTTTTTCAAAGCTTTAAACTGAAGAACGCAATTACTTCAACAATTTATTTGTGTTAGCATCTTGACATGGCGCTAGGTGGTGTCACAGTTTCGAGAGACGGTCGATAGTGGCGCTGGCTACCACGCTGTTCCAACCAATGCTTCTAGTATTTGTACACTTGTAGTAATATTTGAACAGCGCCAGCACTCGAACCGTTATTCAGACGAAAGTGCCGCCGGAACTCCTCTTCAGTCATCACCTCGACGTATCTTCTACCTCGGGACTTCGTTTCTGCGTGACTCCAGCAGCCACGCAGGCGACACGAAATGGCACGAACGAGAACGGAGACGCCGTTTTCGCAAACTGTCTCAAAAGGGAGATGGCTGAATACCAGTCAGCGTGTGAAGCCGCTCTACCTCTCCTCAGCCCACGCGCATACGTTTCGATCCAATCTAAGTTGTTCGGAGACCGTTTTGTATCCATTTTTGTCGATAGAACGGGGAGAGGAGGTCGACAGAACGAGGCAAGGTGGCATTGAACGAGGTCTCCGGCCGTTCTGTGGCTATCACGTGACCGTTCTATGGCTTTTGCAGGCTATTCTCACGTCTTGGACCGTAAACAATGCATATTGAATTTGAATTTGAATCGAACCTCGACCAATCCCGTGCAGCTCATAGAACGCTCCGCCTCCGTTCTGTGACAGAACGCTTACAAAATACCACCCCTGCGGAGACTGGTCTGGTCTGTGCTCCTGTAGCAAGCTTTGTGTGGCTCTCTCAGAACCTGTCCGAGCCGCGACTTGGTCAGAACGTGAACTCTCTCAGAAGTCCGCTCTTGACAGTCGGGCAACGTCAAGTTTGAGTGATTTTCTGGGAACAATTCTTTTAGGGGCTGACGCTGCCATCTCCTTACCGGGGAAGTCTGGGGGTAGACTTTTGAGGGGCTCAGGTTCAACGACAACGTGGCTGGTGCCTCTTTGAAGTTGTTTCCTCGCGGTCACCGTGCTCGCAGGCTTATTCGAAACTTTTTCAGAAGGCCGTTTTGACAGCTTGAGCCGAACCGGCCTTTGCACGTGTTCGCCCTGTCGTGGAATGGAAGCTGTGTGCGACTTTCGGCATTCGCTACTGTCGCGTACGGCAAACGAAGCTGCATTTTCTGAACGTTTTTAAACGCATGTCAAACAGAAGAATGGGTCGGTCTGAATTCTAATAGCCTCGTTACACGGGCACGCTAACCTCGATCAGTTCTGGCAAACCGTCGCACGCGCCGCACATTGCAAACCGTCCCTCATCGAACGCAAATAGGCGGCCTACTGGTGTATTTCACCAGTAGGCCGCCTACTAGCCAATTATCCTGACTTGATTCTTCCTGACTTGATTCTATGCGTTCGAACGTCCCTCGTCGAACGCATAGAATACATAGTTTTCATCGACGTCACCGTGGGCGCCATCTTAGGGCCCCAGCTGGTTGAGATGCTGCGTGGACTCTTACTCGAACGCGCGGAACAAGAAGCGGTGACATCCTGACCAGATTCTGCCGCGACGCGCCTTCATTGAAATTGCAGCACGGGGAGTTCCAGTTTGGCGTAACAGAGCGACAGCGTTTCCTGCGCGCCAGGCGCGGTCAGTTTCGGTGTCGCCATTAAAATTAGAATATGACTATATAAAATTACGTGCGACGTTTTGTGATTTATAAAAATGTGGGTATGTCATAAATGCCATAAAACTGGACACCCTACAACGTTCTGATACAAATAACTACCCTTTAGCCAATGATTAAACACGTTAATTAAGGAGGTTCGCTTAATTATTCGCTTCAATTGCGCTTTAGCTGTGGCGAAGTTTTATGGCATGGACGTAAAGATCGTGTGCGAAGACGACAGGAGCTTGAATATCAAAGCATGTTTATAAAAAGAAATCTATATTGTCAAAAGAAAGAAAGAAAAAAAAAACGGTATAATTCAGATTACGCTGATCGATTGACTATATAAATTATAAACACGGTTGATAGAGTACACTATTTGAATAAGCGTCTGAGTGTGTAAGCACAACGTGTATGCGCCTTTTTATATCCGTGCTCAGTCTGCGCTTCTTTCGTGGTGTAACTTCTTTGACGCTGTAAATAAGCTCTGTCACGTACCCCCCCCCCCTCCTCCCCCACCAACGCATGCACCACGTACTAGTTTACGTGCTGTGGTTCTACACGCCAATGCGGAAAAGCTTCAGCCAAATTAACAGCGCAGACAAAAGGAAACGAGAAGACGACGGCACTAGTGGTGGCGGCTGAATTCGAGGAACGGAACTGAGATAACAAGTATATCTGAACGGAACTGAGATAACTGACTGTATATCTGTACATCAATCGGCGTAAACCGAAGGCACTCCTAAGCAACTAGAGGAGCACGCAAAAACAAACAAACTGAAATAGCAAAAAGGGGCAAGGACAAGAATATAAGCAACACGTGTTAAGATTTGTAATGAGGAAACAGACAACAAAGACAAGAAGTGCAGTGGACAGTGGCGAAAAGGAGCGTCGTGGGTCACAATTATTCTGTGCATATAGAGATAGAGATGTGGCAACAAGTGGCATCGAAGATTCCAGCGCTATCGGTAGTGACCGCGTCATTTCCAGAATAAACTCTAGTACTCGCGTTGCGCGCCCAAGCTTATCAGAACACTGTGAAATTATCGGGAATGTTCGGCATTCCGCCACGGCGCGCAGTGCTCACACGTGTAACGGCTCAGTATACATTACAATAGAAAAGGAAGCGCGCGTGACAATAACACAAGTCCGATCGCGCTCGGTTATCTAGCTTGATTACCGTGCCAATTATCGGTATGGGAGGTGTACAGCGAACAGAAGACGCCGGAAATCAGGCGGAGCAAGTATAACAAACATTACTCGAGTACGGCTAAATCGTGGCATCACTTGTCTTGTGCTGCTCTGTAGTGTTCTAACACCGGAATGTTCAGCAGGCATCGACCTGCTGCCGGTGAAATGCTCGTAATGAAGCGCTAAAGTGCATGTTAGTAGGGCCGTAGGGCTAAGCATTTTGCAAATCAGTTCTGCGGAATCCCGCAAGGTGGCGGAAGGGTTAAGAAAGGGAAAATAGACGGGTGGTTGTCAAACGGGTGGTTGTCTATTTTCCCTTTCCTAAGCATTTTGTTCACTCTTTCATTTCGGCATGTAGTTCAAGGGATGAGAGCAATTATAGGCTTCTTCCTCTTCGTGGAAATGTGTGTAGCCAACTTAAAATCCTGCTGTTTTTCCAATACTGTCACGGCAACACATGTAATGTACTCAATGTATGCAAGACACAAAATACATGCGCCGTCATAACAGACGGGATAGAATCGAGTACCCGCGTGGCCATGCACGCGATTGTTAATAATTTTCGTATTTGTTCGGAAATTTCACTTGTGGAAATTGATTTCACGGATTGGCCCTTTCGCGCTGCTTGGATGTCTCTGTTCTTCAAGTAGGAAATGTGTGAATAAAATAAGAAAACGCTCAAATTTTACTTGCGTTGAGTTTCGGCTGACTGAGAAAGCGGTCATCTCTAGTTAATCCAATTTATATCACACGAGCATGAATGGTTAGCAAAAATTCCAAAATAGTGCGAGCTCCCCGGACGTACACTTTGCAAGCACCTGTAAGTTGGCTTTCCAGCAAGTTATCTTCCCACAAAACCTCTCGTTTCCAGACTGCTTTTCTAGCTCGAAGCGTATTCACCCTTCGACATTCCGGGCTCAGCCGCTCAGCACCAAGCCTTTTCAAGACACACTGCAGGAATGTCGCGCAGGGGGAAACCGAAGAAAGGAAAGGCAGGGATTCGTGGCGAATGGGAGAAAAAAAAAATAGTTTGTCTGCTAGTTTGTGGTCCACGTTTTCGTGTGAAAGACAAACTTGCTCGCGCATGCGCAGTAACTATTTTGCAAGCTCTCGGTGAATTCCGCTCGCATGCGAAGATGGAAAGGAGGGCTTCGCAACAATGCTCCTCCCGCCTGCGTGCTCTTTCCCTCTATCATCTGTCCTCGTCAGTGACGTCATTGTTTATCTTTTGTGAATTATTTCCAGTTGGATACTCGGCCGCTTCCACTAGTGGCAGCTCTCATCACATATCGGCACACGGTGCCGCTTTCAAAACCGGCAAACTAAAGTTACTGTATATGCTACCTTTAGGTAGTATATACAGTAACTCTACAGCAAATCACTCGCCAACAGGTGAGGTAAAAGGGGTTTACAAAACGCGCAAACCCGGCAGCACGAGAGCAAAGTGGGGAGCCAGTTTTCCTCTCCGCCGGAGTGCAACTTTTTTTTTTTTGCAATTGTTGATGCTGTAAAGCGCTGGGGCAGGGGATGGCGCCACTGCTGCCTGGTGACGCGACCACGTGACTGCCGAGCATGAACTTTCCCTCCCCGCCTTCAGCCACTTGCTCGCAGTCGCACTGCTGATGCGCTCGTATTTTACGTCTGGCTGGAACTGTTGTAGACGTCCTGCTCGGATAACGAGAACATCGCGTCGTAGACCATGCCTGCTAGTGTTCGCCATCGTCGTAACCAACCGAAGAAGGACGTCGTTTTCGGGCCCGATAATTACGCTACTTCCGTGGATTACGACGTGAGCCTTTTGCTATACGCCCATCCCGACGGATGCCCGTACGAGAGCTTGTATTTTAAGCAGGCACTTGAAGAACGCGGACTTCTCCCTCACGTCGATTACGTCGTACAGAAAGGGAAACCGACGAACGTGTTTGCGTTGGTGCTGAAGACGGTCGAGGATAAACGGATCGTGGCGGATGTCCCGGCCCTGAGGGTGAAAGGACGATACTGCGCTGTCGTGGATCCCTGTCTGAAAGAGACGACGATAAAAGTACACTGGGTGGCCTTTCAACGTGTCCGATGAAACTCTGAGGGAAGTGTTTGAAGAGTATGGCGTTGTCAAGGAATGGATCCGCGAGAAGTGCATCGAAAAGGGATTCGAAGACACGGAATCCACCACACGGCACATCAGCATCTGCCTCGAGAACAATTATTTGAAGCACCGCATACCACCCTGTGGAATGTCGGGAAGCGAGAGTTAACATTTTCATTCCCAGGACGGCAGCCGAAGTGCTCGCGATGTCTAAAGATGCACCATGGCCGATATCACTCCCAAGAAAAGCGATGCCCCCACTTGTGGAACCTCTAAGTACGCGTGCTAGAGAAATGCAGTTTCCAGGCGACCGAAATCTGGCGCTGTATAAAGTTAAACGACATGAATGACTGAAGCTCATCCAGATATCGGAGTTCGGACGTGAAGATGCCAAGTTGTTTTTGAAGGAGTTGGGAAACAATAGCCATCCTACCTCGAAGCAACTGCTGAAGACGCCGCCCGAGTCTTGGCTGACGCAGAAGCCGGGATCGAATAATACAGCAGCGCCACGGGAACGTCACCTCTGACGTGAGAGAACTGCTTCTATAAATTGATCCCGGCGCGGAGTTTCCCACTGTTGGAGTGAAACAAAGCCTTCGCACTTGGACCGTCAGGTCTGCGTTGACGACGCCGGGAGTCGCCGGTGTTCGTGAAAGCCGCAACGTTAACCGATTGCTTGACTGGACACCGAGGGGTAGTCAGCAGCCGAAGAACTCTTTTTTCGTTCTCACATTGGAGAACTCCTGGCGAAGACGTCCATTTCGCCGAGGTTATTTGTGGATTTTGTGGGTCGACAGCGAGTTACCGACAGACAAGTGCTGAGGCATTTCGCTACATGTTCAACGACAGCACCAGATGAACTGCTCGAAGATTAAGGAGTGTTTGCCTGACCCTTATTTTTCAGTAGCGTTAGTGGTTCCGTGGTTCAGGGTATTGAACTGGACGTGACCGTTTTCATGCGTGCCGACACGGGTCAAGACGTTTTGAAAAATATCGTGATTAATTTATAAGCATGCTTACGATGTTTGTCGACGACATTATCGATAAGTGTTATGCCTCATGCATATATCTGTGGCACGTTGCTCGGCATTTTTGGTATTTAGACGTTTCTGCCTTATTTTGCGCTGTTTCATTCAGACCGGACGAACTACTGCGATGTTTTTTTGGAGCGACATGTGAAACCCAAAAAGATTTGGCCTTTATATGATGCGGTTGGGGGGGGGGGGGTTGTTCTGTCTCGCACAAACTAGGTTCGCGCTCGAGTAATTATTTGGGGCGTTATACGTACGAGTTGAGATGCCTGGACGACTCATTATTTTCTGAGGCATTATAGTTTATCCTATCAAGGACGTGTCTAAGCGGATTAAACTTCATGCGCCGTCGATTGTGAATTGTGCATATCCACCACTCAGGAACGTCCTTCGCTGAGACTTGGAAGGATATCACATTACTTTAGTTAAGTCCCTGATAGGTCTTCGGCCCTAATGTTCTTTTCTTTTTTTTAACTATAGAGTCCATCCTTTTTTTTTTTTGTAGTTGTGCTCGGAGAAGCAGAACGAGTGCGGAGTACCAATGGTGTACTATTTCGTTGATTTAATTTGTAAGTCACCTGATGTTTGTAAACATTTTCACTCTTGAGTATGTTGTACCGTTTGTAAGTTTTGTTCCCAAAGGAATTAAAGTGAACTGTCCCGTCACAAAGAAAAGATGTGAAAAAGGCACGTTGCGATTGTGTCAGTTTTGTACCTTGTCGCGGTTGAAATAAAAGCAACTAAAAGAAGACAGTTGGCATATTTCTAAGCAAATATTCTGTGCCCTCAAAGTCCTTTATACGTTCTTGATTCCGACGTTATTGCGAGAATAGAAATTTAAAGGGTTCAGAACCACCCCTCGGCCTTGGTGAAAATTTACACGTCCTGCGAGGAGCAGATACTGCGAAGAACATCTTGGCCAAATCTTGCAGTCGTGCGCGACAAGACGAGTTTACAAGCGGAGAGTGAAGTTGGCATTTTCTCAGGCATACAGAGACCCGTCCGCACCCGCTTCGAAGCTGCCGGCGCCCGCTGCTTGACGCCGAACAGAAGGTAGGATGCTGTGGGCCAACAGCCGGCATAAATGAAGAGCGGCGTTTGGATCAGATGCGCTTCTTGCCACGGGGTGCCGGCGCTGCGCTGCATAGTCTGCTAACATTACATAGTGAGCCACACTCGCGCGCTGGAATCACAATGGGAGAGAGCGATCGCGTTCCATCACGCGCGCTGACGTAACTTCTTTCCTCCGTGAGTGCCTTCCAGCGCGCTCGCCAGGGGACGAGGGAAGAGAGGGTTGTCGCTGGAGGCGCACAACAGACACCTCCGGTCGTTCTTGACGGATTTGAGAAATTTTTGCGACAATCAATTCGCGAGGGAATAAACTACTGAGGTCATTCGATCACTACTTGGCCAAGTGGTTCATGACCCTTTGAGAGGGCAGTTCTGATTACGGGATCGATGACTCGCACTGCCCACGTTTTCAAACTTGTCTTTGCTAACCGGTTGTGACGAATTCGGAGCCAGTAAACTACCCAACAGGGCAAGGAAAGAGATTCGGCGTGCGGACACTTGCAGATCAAACGTACTTCCATACCAAGGTGCAGCTGACAGCAAGGCTTCCGTACAACCCATACTTTCCAGACATGGCGCCCCCATGGGGATGGGCCATCGCCGTGACGAGCAGGGGCGTAGCCAAAATTTTTCTATCGAGGGAGGGGTTCCACCGCCCTTTATGTACGCTCGTGCGAGTGTTTGTATGTGTACACGCAAAATATAAAAAAAAATCGGGGAGGGGGAAGTTCAATCTGTGGTGACGAAGGGACACCTTCCGACGTAACGGAAAAAATTGGGACTCCATTTCTCGTGGCAACAATTGTGCCCAATTTAGCTTGGCCTGACCCCAAGGGGCACGTATTTTTCACACGCGCCGAACAAATTTTTCGAACAAACCAACGCATGGGAGCGAAACGCCATGAACCAGATGGGTGACTAATAAAACCTTGGCTTATTAGTCTCAGCTGCCCCGCTCCTTTTTTTTATATTTAGCTTGGCCCTAGATAGCTGGGACACCCCGTACAAAAAAAAAAAAAAAACGCGCATTCATGTGTTTGCTGCTCGCATTTGCCTCACTCGAGGTGTCTCTAAGATTGCGAAGTGACAGCGATATTCGATATATTTACGGCCTGCTCTGCACACTTTACTGGAAATGCTTCGATTACTTTTTAAACCGATTAACACTGAATCGTTCTCCGGTTGAGCCGTTATTCGATTAATCGTTACCGATGAGGGTTTTCTTCGTCCATTAATCGACATTTCTGACGGGGCTTTCCGAAAGACTGAAACTGTTTACAGTCACTTCGGACCCTTTTTATTTATTTGTTGGGTAGGTGGAGCAAAAATGGTAAATCACAAGTGCCGTAATGGGTTGCTAAATGAAAGTGTCATTTTTGTTGAACAATAATTATAATTGGTAGTAATGACTAGTTAAGCGATACACAATATATGGTATAACACCAAGACAGAAATCCAGGGGATGATGGACACTTCTGTTCGACCTGTTCTGTTAGACGATGGACGCTGTTCGACCATGACCTTGCATGTCATGGTCGAACAAGGAGTGTTGCTGGAATGTTGTAGAACATAAAATGCCACTATAAAATTGTACGTGATTGAATGTTCTTGAGGTTTATGCGCAAAGAATCGGCGCCTTGACAACAGAAAGCACTAGGACGCAGCACTTTACTTGTGTATTCCGTCGTCCTGCTTCGCTTTCTTTGCGGTAAACCACAGGATAAAGCAGTACCAATTAGCCCGCCTGTCTGTTGCTTTTTTTTTATAAAGTGCTTACCACTTTAGGGGTCCCCAAGTTGTTGTCCATACATAGATCTCATGTGGCGTGATTATGCTCACAATCAAGTAGTCAATACAGGCCTAAAACGAGGCTGTCAATCAGGGGCGTATACAGGGGGGGGGGGGGCACACCGGGCCCGTGCTCCCCTCTCCGAAATTTTTTGCCCATGGGATACAGAGGCCAAAGTGACACTCGACCCCACTTATCTGCCCGGACTCAATGTCGGATCAAGGAGGTGCCCCCAGCCCCCCCCCCCCCCCCCCGAAAAAAATTTCTGCCTACGAATCGGAAACATGCCTTCTGCCTTCGGAAACATGCGACTGACACCTGTGCCGCGCAAGAGAGGGCGCCACCGCCTCGCCAGGCGCACGATTGTTCCTCCCACCGGAGCTTCTCTGGTGCCGGTGTTACGAACACCAGCGAGAGTTTCATAGACAGAGGCCAACTATTGCGCAACGGGAATCGCTGGGTGCCAGTGCTACGCACTTCCTCAGGTTTCACATTAGTGGCGCTGCATTTAGCGCAGAACTTAGAACCACACCAATCGCTACATAAGAACAACATTAGCGTTGGATTTAATTGAACTACACTCAGCGCTGGATGTGATTTGTAGCGCCTTTTTTTGTCATTGAAACACTGCAGGACTAAACATGAAATAAAAGAAAACGGCAGAGTTAAAGATGAGGTCCAGTAAATATGTCAAAAGAAAAGTCCAATAGAAAAGCGAGCAAATAAAATGGCCGATTGTTTTGCTTTTCTGAACAACATGCCCGATATTTCTGCCACCATAGCCCCGAGAACGAACACTGGCGGCGCGGCAGTCGCAGCGATGTGACGTCACGGCAAGGACTCGCTTGCTCCGCGGCCGAGGATCGCCTTTTTCTGCGCCCTGCCTTGTACCCGCTCTTTCGCGTTACGGTGGTGATTGCATTCTTGCGATGCAAATCTCCCAAGGTAGGAAGGTGGAAGTTTACAATACTAGCGAAAGTTAAGTAAGGTAGAAAGTTTGGACAACATAGCTTATAATGGGCAAATTCCCGTCCTAAGAGAACATTCACCGTGAAATGGTGATGCACGAGAGCAAGACATTCGTTGATTTCACCGCGTACTCCAAAACATCGGTGCTAATAAAATTGACGCTAATGGTTCTAACTTCATTAGAACTTGGCGTAGACTCCCCGGTTAGAACATGCGTCCCGAAGACATTTACATATGATATTAGGACGTTTTTAGTTCACTAACTACATTGCGGTTTATCGTACAAGTTATGTCTGCCTTTGCAGATTATAGGTGATTTGATAGAATTGCGCTTCTGCTACAGGAGACTTTACATGAATCTGTCTATCGTAAAGAATCATCCGGAATACATCCGCAACATTAAGCAACATAATACTGCCAGGCACACAGTGGTGTCGGAAATGCTGTCATCTTAGTATACTTGGATTATGTAAAGATTTCTTCTCAACACTCGTCTGGGATTATGTGGCCGTATACCCTGATTTGCATGAACTGCTGGTCCAATCAACCACCGGGTCACAAGCGGTGCAGGGTAGATAACAATCGTCTGCAAAACAAACACCTCAAAGTCGAAATGAGCGTTCTGAACTGTTTCGATGGCGCTCTCAGCGAGGTGGCCCACGTATTAATTAAACGTCCTTCGCATGAACGAGTCAATGAAGGGTCTCGCATGTCATGTCCGCATAAAGGTTGATGAATGTCAGGGGTATATGAAATGCAAGGAAAAATAATTTACGAGCTGGCTATCTAAACTAGTACTTATACAAGCGTAACAGCGCCGCTGCTGCGATGCTGCATGAAGACGCAATCTGACAGCAATAAGAAGTTTCCGCAATTAACCTCAACTTGTTTTTGCAGTAAATGAAGCCCTGAAATTATTGCGAGGGAAATGTGAAACTAAACAACATGATCACTCAGCGAGTACGCAAGAAAAACAAACACAACAACTGCATGCGGCGGTATTCTCAGGCGAGCGCTTTCGAGGTTTTGGAGAAACTCATACTGCATGCGTTTTGTAATCGTGCGCGGGGCTTGGCACACGGGCAAAAACGCTGTCCGCAGATCGCAGATACGTCCGATGCAAATAACACTTGTGGAGGCGAAGCCATGATATTTTTTTTAAGGAATCCCCTGTGCAAAACGCAACGATAATGTGTCTTGCGTGCCAAGACCACGACATGATTGTCAGGCACGCTGAAGATTAGTTTTGACCGCCTCGAATTCTTTAACGTGCTCCGGTCTCTAAGCAGAGAGATGTTGCTTTTCACACCCGTCGGAATGCGGCTGTTGTGGCCGGGAATCAGACCCATCCCCGAAGTTAGCAGCGCGACACAACAGCAAAGCTGATCACCCCTTTCAAAGTGTGCACGACGGAGCGCGGGCACCGTTGGCGATTGTGAATAAAAAATGTATAGCTTTTTGTCGTTTTACTAGGAACATTATCGATGCTGTTTTCGTCATTCATCTAAAGCTCGAGACAGGCAAAAAGCAAGCGCAAACAGCGGAACAGCGTACGAAGCAAGCGCATGATATGCCGGCGTGTCACTGCGGGCGTCGAAGAGAGGCTGTAAAGGGAGATATGGGATGGACAGGCTTTGAAGTGAGGGAAGCTCAGAGCAAAATGAGATTCGAAGAGGAGGCTGAGGAAAATGAAGAAGAGTAGATGGGCAGAGAAGGTTTTCAGGTTATTTGTATAGAAAAAGCGTGACACGCAGGGGAGAAAAAGAACTAGGAGGCTCACCAGTAAATATTACGGCTGGCAGTGCGGGCGATATGGCAACAAGGAGCATTAAGCGGAAGGTCAGAGAGGCGGAGGAGACGACTTATTGGATGACAGCGATGGAAAAGAGCCAGCTCTGAGTAACTACCGAAGGGAAAAAAACGAAATAAGGAGGGAAAAGGTTTTATGATAATTCAGGGGAAGCGCTTTATGTTTGAAGCAAGGTCGGGCTGCCTTAGAACGCGTAGTTATGAAGCGAGATTCAGTAACGAAGAAGAACAAATGTACATGCTGCGGGGGAACTAAGGAAACGATGGAACATGTACTGATTGAATGTGACGATATTCACCCAGGTATACGGGTGGCGCGAGTCTACAGGAAGCCTTGGTTTTAGGGAACAACAATGGAAAGCTGAACACGTCCGCGATAGAAATAAGTAGAGACGCTTAGAGTATTGGTGGCAGAAAGGTAGAGATAAAGTACAAAAATAAATAATGGTAAAAATAAGGTCACTCTGCCTAAGAGGCAGAGAGATGGACCGTGAATTATTTTTGTATAATAAACTAGATTTAATCAATGTGGATAAGGTATTAGGCCACATATAAAAAAAGGAATGTTTTTTTTCTTTTTTTTTTCTTCGAGCCTGGTGGCAGACATGTCACCGCCCCGTTATAAAGGGGACGCTCATAGCATCCATCCATCCATCCAGACCGTGCCGTGACGTTATCCAGGCCTCCCGCCAGGCGGCGCCACCCCAACTTCTCGGGGCTTAGCATAGGACTGGCAGTTGGCTGAGATGTTTGATTCGGCCCGGCTGCGCTTGAACGCTATGTCACTGTTGTTTGGGTGACAACCAGTCAACCCATTCCCTTGCCCCTCCATCGATATGGTCCGTAGCACGAGATGATAGTGTTAAAAAAAAAAATAACCGTGCTAGCTGAAACCGAAACTTGAGGTGCCACACCGCTTGGAGGCAGCCGATTTTGCTGCGATCGACAACTCCATTGTTAGGTCACCCGCCACGGTGGTCTAGTAGTTACGGTGCTCGACTGCTGACCCGAATGTCGTGGGATCGAATCCCGGCCGCGCCGGCCGCAATTTCGATGGAGGCGAAAATGCTTGAGGCCCCGGCCTGTACTTAGATTTAGGTGCGCGTTAAAGAACCCCAGGTGGTCGAAATTTCCGGAGCCCTCCACTGCGGCTTCCGTCATAATCATATCGTAGTTTTGGGGCCTTAAACCCCAACAATTATTATTATTTCCATTACTAGATATGCATATTTTTAGGAGCAAGGTGGGCGGTAATTTTGTGTAAGTTGCCACCTTTATTCTTTTGCGAGCAGCACACGTCAGTTGAAATGATCACGAAGAGCCTTTAAACCGCTGTATGCGTCTAACTATAGATGGCTTGCACTGACGTCAATGAAAAAGCCACATTGGAGCACCAGTATGGTGGAACTTTGTGACGTCACATTAGTGTTATCGGTGCATCGCGTGCTGATCCCTTCGTTATTCATGCGCAGAGGCCCAATAACATCCCAGCAGCGTCGTTATCACGTTCAAGCTGATTAATAGAAGCTTGATTATACAGTCTTGATGTCATCTAAGCCACCATGTTGGAGCCGCGCTGTGGTTCCATGATGCCACATGCAAGCTATCGATAGACCAGCCGTCCCTTTGCTAGAATCCTCAAGATCTTTGGTAATGGATTTAATGTTTACCACACCTGCACCACTAAGCATTGATCGCCAAAACCCGTCATATGCTTTGCATTCGGTTATTTTACTAAGCTCAGAATTTAATAACTTGCACGCATTGTACCGCAACAGTGGCGTAGCCGGGGGGAGGGCACACCAAGCCCGCCAACCCCACCCCCGAAATTTATTTTGCCACAGCATATAGCAGAAAATGACACTCGACCCCATCTGCCTGCCCGGCCCCCACTACAGATATCAAGGAGGTGCCCCCCCCCCCGCGAAAAAAGTTTGTGCCTACGCCCCTGTACCACAAGCAGGAAGAGGACATGTTTGTCGCTTTTGATGAACTTATTTACGCCGTGCACAACTGCGATACGTATAAGATTAGTGCACGAGCGTTTAGCCAAGCTGCCCCCTGTGTATATAGCGTTTTAAAACTGCAGTAGCCTACATCGCTATGTAAAGGAAACGCGTGAAACTCGCAAAGTCTCGGCGGGCTGGAATGGACGCGACATTCAGAAACTCAATTG